>NC_092189.1:3485832-3703332 GCF_043641665.1 Enoplosus armatus
TCTTCTTCTTTCTCCTCTCTGATCCCCTTTCCCTTTAATTCTCAGTGTTTGTCTCTTGTTGGAACCACGCAACTAATTTTAGTACCAAATAACAGCTGGGGGGATGAACTCTGCATTTTCAAGACGCCACACACACACACACACACACACACACAAAGTTGGAGCAGTGGAGACATTTCTTGACTCTGATGGTAGCTCTCCACAGAATAAAACATCAGACTGAATAACACAGTCCCTCCATTCATTTGTTATCAATGATGTAATAAATTCTTCCTCGTCGTTGTAATAAGATGGCTGGAATCCCGTTGCATGCGATCCATTACCATGTGCTCATTTTGAGCTTCCGCGCACGTTCCACTGTGTTTTTCTTTCTTCTGACAAAACTATTCATGAATCCGTTTCTTGCCCCGCATCACAATCCATAGTTTTGTTTTTTTTTCTCCGTTTTGTGTGTCAAATGTGAGCGCGTGGAAGCTTCCCCAAGACTGTGGCCGAGATTACGGGGCGCTAGAAGTAGTTTCAGTTTCAGCTCCAGTTTCTTTCATTTTTATGGCAAACCACGCAGGCTTTGCACCGAAGTGCTTCACAAAGGCAGACAGATATGTTCACACGTACAAGCATATAGGCATATATGTGCATGACGGACGGCACAAGGTAGCCACAATGTAAACCCAAGGGGGGAAAAAAACAAAACAATTCTTGACTTCTCTCTGGGAGAACTGAGCTATGATTACAGGAAATGGAAAAATCTTTTCACACACACACCCGACACACTGAGTTATGAAGGAATTAAAGTATAATGACTGGACACAACTTCCTGCTAATTGCCCCATCTGCCACCTTCAAATATTGTCATCTGTAACAGCGTCAACACCAAAAACTCCACTGTCTTAATATCAAGAAACATCATATTGCCCAATGGGGGGGGGGGGGGGGGGGGGGTCGAACCAGGAGCACACCTGTCTGCAACACCATAACTGGTGGACCAGGGGTTTGGTGGGTGCTGTTCCTCTTTTATCATGATGTGCGGTGAGACAGAAAGCAGGATGGGATCTGACGGGTTGTTGGGAAGAACGCAACCAGGAGGACAAAGAGAGAAAAAAAAAAAAAAAAAGGGACTTCTGCCTAATGCCCCATATGAGCGCCACACAGTCAAGCAGCCAGACAACATGGCGCTGCAGGGGGACACTTGAGTTTCACAAGCCAATGCACAGCTGGAGCCAACACTCGGGATATGGGGAACAGAGAGAGAGTGAGGGGGGGGGGGGGCATTCAGACCTGCTGAATGCGTTTGCTTCCTCAAACGATACACTCGTAAAGCCGAGTTTCTTTTAAAAATATATTTTAGTCTGACCGCTACGCTTCTCGGCACATTACCGCCACCAACTGTCCATCGGCAGGGATAGAGTGCAAATTGGCAAACACTGCAAACAAAACGGGGGCCGGCTTGTTAAAAACACCGCTCCGCAGCGCTGCTAGTGGTCAAAAACTGCTACAACTGGAGCTCACTCGATCATTTTTGAACAAGAACATTGACGTTTGGACAACTTTATTTAACGTTTGATGCCAATTTCGTTCTTTTGAACAGCATCTGAATCTGTTACCTCCCAGTCGAAACCACCACAACCTGCAGTGGACCCCACCCACGTTCCTGACGTCTAGTTTGACTGCAACAGCACTGCATTGGACGGAAGCGTATGCACATGTCCGCTGCCCTGAACTCTGCTTGTCAGTTCCAGACATCATAAATACGTGCTCATGTTGCCATATATTGACATAACTTGTTCCATTAGTTCACCACCGGCGACTGGCCTGTCGGCGTGGCACGTGGGCACCTTCAGTGTCAACACTACAATCTGAAGTCGTTTTGAGAATTGATGTTAGCGTCAATAGCATTGAGGAAAAGGAAATCTCTTCCACATTGTACCCCTGTGGCTCTCAGATGGCAATGTCTGGCTGTTGGACAGCTGGTCCACCAGTCTCTCTCTCTCTCTCTCTCTCTCTCTCTCTCTCTCTCTCTCTCTATCATAATATAATACGATAATTGACCTTGTTTGCGTTCTGTCTGCAGTTTTACAGACGTCTCTTTGATAACGATGGTCCATGGGGAAAATGCACTTCTGTAATCTTACATTTTTTTTTTTGTAATTTACCGAAATAATAAAAAGTAAGTACGTTTCAGACATTGGTGATTCTGTCCCTGGCTTGGTATCAGATCTAAACCACATTTTGTGGCCTGCTGGCCTGTTTGTTAGCATGTGTGTCATATAAAAGGGGGCGGTACACGTCCAAGAACAGACAACCTGACAGAAAAGGCAATGAGCGCTTATCGGCTAAAAACTTCTATGGGCACTAATGCGTTTTTGCACACTTCAAAATAGCTTCTTCTCAGATAAAACCATCAGTAATGAAGGCATTTTACAGGCCTGAAATGTTAACCAGAGTTTTAGCATTTAAGCCTAATTACTGTGTATTATGAAAGCTGTCAGCCAGAAATTATATGAAAACAGGACAATATAAACCAAATAACACCCTCAGTGACATTAACTGCCTCTGAATTTCTACAAAATCAGTATTCAGTCGCCGCTGAAAGCCTCGAGGGGAAGCGTGGCTCCAATTTTTTCTCATTACCTCTTCTCCTTTAATGGTCTAATTTTAAAGAAAGAGGAAAGGAAGAAAAAAAAAGAAAAGAAAAAAACCTTAACATGTCTTTTAAAGCTGAAAAAGATAGCCAGAGCTTTTTTTTAAGTATTAAGTGGGACAACATGTCCAAACATAGATTTTTCGGTAAATATGCTGCCCGTTCCTCATTACAGCTGAGCAAGCCTTTAGGAAACTTATTGGCTTAGCGCTCTATAAATAAGATGAGCTTAATTTTTTAGGCCTAATTAATCACGTCCCGTATTTACAACCTCAGCCAACGATTCGGAGACAATTCCATATCAGTTTGTTATTATATAGGTCAAGGAACAAGCTTGCCGTCGCGTTAAATGAAAATAAGATCAAAAACTGCAAATTATAATCTTCCCTCGCTTTCTTTTTTTTTTCTTTTCTTCTTTTCTTACCTCACGTTGAAGTCCCAGAGAGCGTCTGGATTGCGCTGACCTCATTTGCATCACAGGGGTTGTTAAATTGGGTACAAAATTGGAGACATCTGCCTGTGCCAGTGTTTTACTACATGGCTTACAGCCCTCAGAGAAAGTGTCTCTTCTGTGTCTCTCTCTCTCTCTCTTTCTGTCCCAGATCCACTGAGAGGAATGGGCCCTCTGTCTACATGCTGGCATCTGGCATTAACAAGTATCCTGGGTGTTGGGGCTGTGTTCAGGCGCATCGGATACAGACGGAAATGCGCCCAAGATGCCTTGAAGATATTATCCAAATTACCTCTGGCAGTAGTCACAGGCTCATTTGCCCAGATTAAAAGCGAAACGCATTGTGAGAGACTGCAAATGGAATCTATGTTTTTCGTATGCCAGCCAAAACAGTGGTGGAAGTCAGCTAAGTACATACTCGTACATACATGTCCTTACAAGTTGGAGGTACTTAAATATTTCCGTTCTAAACTTTGGCCGTAAACATGGCCACGTGGTCTTCCTTTTGCTCTTTAGTGAAGTACATTTACTTTGATTACCTGTTGTGTGTGTTTTACTCTCATTGCCTTTTTAAGTAATGGCATTTCAATATACATGCTGGTCTATTTAATGTTGCACAGGAGTGGCTGCTGCCGGGCCCCCTGCTGTTCAGAGCTCCAAAACCCCTCAGCCTTTACTAGCCGTTGATGAGGTAATTTCGGTCGTAGTTATTATTAAATGAATTATTGATCAGAGCTCGAAAATTCATAGTTTAGTGTATTTGATTTGTGAGACTGATGAGACTAAATTTAATGTGAGTTCAATTCTGTCATTCCATATAAAGAATAATTCCTCCTGATATTCGGAGGTGAGTGTAAATCCGCCGCTTCCTCTTAATGCATTTACTGCAATATGTTAACGCCATTTAAGCCGTCTAAGCAGCCGTAAACCCCCTTACTGCACTGTTTTGCTGATATATGTGGCAATTTTGTATAATACAATTAATTACTGCTGCTTTAAATGGGATATTTTATATTGTGATATTGCTGCTTGTAATTAACTCAGTGTGGTTACTTCATCAAAACGCTGCAGTATCTGCACGGGTCAAATCCAACGTGTGTCTCTGTGAGGATATTCATGACTAGAGGGCAGAAGAAGTGAGATGT
The DNA here is from genome assembly GCF_043641665.1 of Enoplosus armatus. Taxonomy (NCBI): domain Eukaryota; kingdom Metazoa; phylum Chordata; class Actinopteri; order Centrarchiformes; family Enoplosidae; genus Enoplosus; species Enoplosus armatus. Next base: position 3,490,070 of record NC_092189.1, read on the forward strand.
TTATTACCAATTTCAAATGATGTACATACCGTATTACTAAAGGCAGGGCAATGCAAAGTCTGCCTTTAGATTAGGGAAACCAATTTCAGCATTCCGCGTACGAAGGATGGAAAAGGCTGGGTGAACTCATTCCAGTGTTTGAGCTTCAGTGTAATGCATCTTGAAACTGTAAAGGCAATTTAAGGGCAACTTGCATCAGAGGTTTTTCTCTTTGTGTGTGTGTGTGTGTGTGTGTGTGTGTGTGTGACCATTTTTTAAAATGTCATTTGGTTGCGACACAGAGACATTACATAGAGGAGATTGGAAAGCACTCACACACGCTCCGTAATTACGCTAAATACCTAATCTAACGACCTAATAAAAAATAATGGAGACAAAATATACCAACATCTCTGCCTTTGATCTTGACAGTATGGAAATGAAAAACTTTCAACTGAAATATGTAAATTGAAAAAAACAAAAACAAATGAGATTGTGAATACCCGTTGCCCCATAGACTTTAGGCATTCTCTGTCGTTCTCATTCAGCGATTCAGCCTCTTTTTAATACATTTACTGTTTTTGGGTTGTTTTTTTTTTACATTTTTGCCACAGGCCAGGTTGACTTGCTCACCGACTTGCTCACCCCGTTAACAGGGCGGCCCATGCGGGCTCTGTCTGAGCCTGCAGATCAGCACTTGGGGGGGGGGGGGGAGGCCAGAAAAGGGTAGAGAGAGAGACCAAAGAGAAGGAATGAAATGATGATGGGTGAGAGAGAAGAGAGGATGGAAGTAAGGAGAAGTTGGAGAGGAGGGAGACAATGTGTTTTCCCATCAGCCTGTGATGTGTGCATGTTTGCGTAGTCCTGTCTGCCAATGCACTGCAGTCATTTGAGCCTCTCTCTCTCTCTCTCTTTCCACCTTCCTGTTGTTTCTAAAAATAGCCACTCCCAAATCGTATTATCTACAGAAACAAACCTCCATTCTGCCTCTCCTTCATCGATTTAACAACTAGGAATGTTTGACAGCTGGGGGGTGGGGGGGGTGTCATTTTTCACTCTGCATTTGTGTGTGTGTGTGTGTGTGTGTACATATGTGCATGTATGTGTGTGTTTGGCAGTGTCAGGTGGCAAATTGTAACCCGGTATACGGGTGAAATATCACTGTGCAGCACACGTGTTCATGTGCGGAGGCCAGACTGCTCTACGCGCACAGTTGTCACTGCATATGCACAGAAGAAGCGCACGGCAGACATCGCTCACACATTAATGAGCTTGTCTTGGAGGCGGGGGTTCATGTCCAACCACAAATTGTTCCCTCTGATATTAGGAATAAACACAAGCACTTGGAGCGCCGTCTCAAATTTGCTCTGGTTTGCGTGGATGTACCTGTTTTAGAGGTATTCCCGAGCTCCCCACCACCCACTGCTAGATCCAACATTGAAAGGAATCACAGTGGAGGCCTAATGAGGGCAGAAAAAAAAAAAAAAACACAAAAACATCCCAAATAACTGAAAAACAGATAATCTGCCACAGCCACAGGCTTAACATCCTGAATCTCTGAGAAGTAAAAAGCGCGTGGGAGGCGGAAAAGTCAGACGGTTTCATTTCTGCACCGGCAGTCTTTCAGTCTTTAGACCTTTGCAGAGACTTTAAAGATGCTGTTCCTTCATGGTTTATAAAGGAAAAATGTGTCCATAATGGGAGATGAGGCAAGGCATATAACACAATAAATTCACAAAAAGAAACAGTCAAGACATCCCTTTAATTGAACTCTGGAGCTTTTAGTCTCTTGCTTTACTTAGCTCTTCACTCTGACATAGCCACAAGAAAATTAGAAGGTCACTAATGCCTTGACCTTTCTTCTTCTTTTGTTTGGTTGCTTGGCCTTGGTGCTTATTTCTTATTTTACCATTCCACTTATTTGAAGTGACTCTGCTTAAGCTTATTGACTGGATGGCATGTGAACATGGAGCGGCAGATGGAAGAAAATGTGCTGTACCGATGTTAAATGGCCTTGCCTCCAGTCATCAGTCTGTATGGTGTTGGCTGGCCAACCACTTTGGTCCACGGTGAAATATCTGATGTTTAAGGTCTCCAGAGGATACGTCCTAATGACTTTGATGATACCCTTATGTTTCATCTAGCGCCATCATCGGGTCAAAATTTTCAATTTGCCCAATACTTTTTATGTTTAAGTCTGAATACCCGAAAAAAAAAAAAAAAGATTATTATTCCAGCCCTCTCAGCCTCTGCTACAAATATGAGCACGCTAACACGCTAAACTAAGATGGTAACCATGGCAGACACTCAATGCTTTGCTTTAGCATATCAACATTAAAAGTGAGCGTATGTTAGCATGCTGACACCAGCATTCAGCTGAATGCTAAAGTGCAGTTTAAAGCTACAATTATTGACAACAATTTAAACATAAATTCTCATATTTAAAAAAGGCGGAGCCTCTAGCGTGGCAGCAGAAACAAATAAAGGCCGGTTGCTAATAAAAGCTGGGTAAAAAAAACAAAACATTGAGGGTCCATTTCCACAGCACTAATTCCATCATCTGTTTTTACAGAAATAGTGATTTCATAATTTATTATATAATTTATCCAAGTTGTTCCTTCTTTACCATACTCCTGATCGATGTTATGCTACTGTCAACAAAACTCAACACTTCCTGAAAGCTTCCTTGACCTGATTTGATCGTTGCATTGGTTAAGCATCACAACCTCCCACAGTTTAGTTAGCATGGATGCAGACTCTTGGTCTTATTATTCATTCATTTCATGTCTCTGTGTTTTCTTGCATGTATATATTTCCAGACCTTCAGACGGACATAACTTGCTACGTGCTCAGCTTGTTAGCCTCAACAACAAAAAAAGGTTTTGGACAAAAAGTAGGAAGGCAGAAAGGAAGACAGATGACTTTATGTTTTAAAGCAGAACACAGAGTACAGTCTGCCCCATATACAGCAAATGTAATCACACACACACACACACACACACACACACACACACACTCACAGTATACATCGTAGTGTAAATGTAAATTCACACTGCAAAGGAAATGAACAGAGACTGCGGTAATCTGCATGTTTCACTGGAGTCCTGCAGCAACCACTTAGATCCAATTACCTCATTACTTAACATGTGTAAAAAATATTGCACAACTCATATTTTCAATACCATGTAGAATGCTAAAACAAACACAACAATAACAATAACTGATTCTCAATTGCTGGAGTATGATTTATCATCCTGCAGAGCACCAGGCAAAGTGGGGTATTTATGATTAAGTGTGTGTGTGTGTGTGTGTGTGTGTCCACGGCCAGTTGTAGGTGGAGCCCATCTGCAAGTAGAGATTCTGCCCTGAGCGACAGGCACCCGCCAGCTGGCAGAGAATCACGTACAACCCTGGACAGCACCCAGCGCCGGGGAGGGAAGGCCGGGTGGGTGGGCGGACAGATGCAAGGCAGGCCAGAGACTTCTGTGTTCATACCAGCATGAATCAAGGCACAGCCACAGAACATCACTGTCACATTCATCTGCTGCTGTTCACTGTGAACGTTTGTTTTCCTCCAGATCACATTTAACCCACAGCTACAGTAGGACTGGCCCTGGCCACACACAGCCCCATGGGGGTTCACACTGGCTACATTAAACCTTAAGTCCATCTGAAATATAATCCTTGATTAACCATGACTCCATCTAGGGCCGTTAACACTTTGATGTCATTGGACTCTACGCTCTTGGCAAGGCAGCTTTATTGATATAGTACATCAAATACATACATTACAAACACAGCATACATTCAAAACAATAAGCAATAACATAAAATAAATTAAGATAGAATAAAAAAGAAACATAAAATCAAATCAAATATAGTCACGGTGCAGGAGTAAGTTGCAAAGTTGCCCCGGATGCAACAAATGAAATAAAAGCGCAGCGGAGAAACCAATCGAAGGAACAACAGAGTTTTTCATTTCGATTTGAAAGTGGCTTTGAGATCATCAGGAAGTTGGTTCCATCTGTGTGCAGCATAGTAGCTAAAAGTAGCTTCACCCTGTTTGGTTCTGACTCGAGGTTCAACCAGCTGACTGCTTCCTCAAGATCTGAGGGCCCTTCTAGGTTTCTATTCTTCAAGGAGATGTATTTTGGCCCAGGATGATTGAGTGATTCACCAACTATCAGCAGCACTTCTATGCACATCTATTCTATAAGTAACTGCAGGGCAGTGTAAAGATTTAAGAACAGGACAAATGTGCTCAGTTCTCTTGGTTCTTGTTAGAACTCTGGCAGCAGCGTTCTGAATCAGCTGAAGTTGTCTAATGGTCTTTTTTGGGAAGAGACCTTGCTGGAAATGAAGGCATGAATGAGTTTCTGTAAGTCTTGTCTGGAAATGAGATCTCTAATAATTTGTTTGAGATGTTAGAACACATGAAGCTCAGATCTGAGTTAAAACACCAAAATTTCTAACTTGGGTTTTCGTCTTTATATCTCTGGAATTGAGCTGAGCGATACCTTTAATTCGTTCCTCCTTGTTGCCAAATACTATGATTTCTGTCTTGTCTTTATTTAATTGCTAATATGTAATTACATCCAGCTACGCATTGATAGAGTGAGTCGAAGGGACCATAGTCACTTGGTGAAAGAGCTAAGTAAGTCTGAGTGTCATCTGTGTAGCTGTGATAAGCAGCGTTATTGTCATGTATGATTTGACCTTGAGGCCGCATGTACAGGTTGAATAATAGCGGCCCAAGAATCGAACCCTGGGAGACTCCGCATGTCATGGTGATCCGCTCAGATTTATGGTCACCAGTGACAACACAATAGCCTTTGCCTTCGGGATATGATCTGAACCAAACTGAGGACTGTGCAATATAATCCTCTTGTCCAGTCTGTCAAGAAGTATTTTATGGTCCACAGAATCAAAGGATGCACTAAGATCAAGCTGCACCAAAACTGGTATTTTACCTGAATTGGTATTCTGACGAATGTCATTTAACACCTTTATCAGTGCTGTGATGTGGTCTGAAGCCAGGCTATAAATGTTAACGTCCACTTGGACAGATTTCAAAGTTGCTGAGCTGAATAAAAACAGCTTTTTCAATAATTTTTTCCAATAAATGGAACATTAGAGATGGGTGTATAATTATTCAATATTGAAGCATCCAGGCTGGGGCTTAACAACTGCAATTTCCAGTGATTTTGGAAAAGTGCCTGATAGGAGCGAGCCATTAACAATTTTCAGCACATCCATTTCCAAGCAACTGAAAACATTTTTGAAGAAGGTGGTTGGCAGGGTGTCAAACCAGCAGGTGGATGAATTAAGACGCTTCACTATAGCCACCAGAGTTTCAGTATTGATAGTTTTGACAGTCTGGCAAAATTGTCTCTGCGTAGTCGCAGCAGTGGTTTGATTCCATTGCTTGTCATGGAGGAATTCATGGCCACTCTGATGTTTTCAATCCCCCCCCCCCAAAAAAAAAGATGCAAACTCATTACACTTATCAAGAGATAGGAAATTGGGGGATAATCATGTTAGGGGGATTAGTTTGTTTCTCAACGGTGGTGAACAAGGCACGAGAATTGTTGATGTTGCTGTCCTGCTTTATTTAAGTCAGAATTGTAAATACGAGGCCTTTCTTTATAGATGTTGTTGCGAATCTGAAGTTTCTCCATGGGGCTTTCTGCCTGCCAGACATGTTTTTCATCCTCTCAGGTCCAATGGCATCAATACATTTTAGTTAGAGTTTTACAGTCAAAATGCAGTATGCTCATTTATATACCTCTTTGTGGCAGAAACTGATCTGGTTTGGGCGTCAGGAGAAAGCGACATATCAAGGAAAACACAGAAATGATGCAGAGAGGCCTATGTCCCTGACAACAGTCCTAGAAATATCAACAGCCTTGCTAATAACCAAATCCAGTGTGTGTCCTTGGTTGTGCGTGGGCCCTTTCACACGTTGCAACAGATCAAAAGCTTCAAGCAGACCACAGAAGTCCTTGGCAGTTTTGTCTTTGGGATTATCAGTGGGGATGTTAAAGTCACCAGTTATGACAAGATAATCAAAATGTGATGAGACAACAGAAAGCAATTTAAATATGTGATGACGCTTTAAAAAAAAACAAAATTAGTAAGAAACATTTGCATTTTAGACAACTGAGTGTTTCTGGCTGTGATCATTGTACGCTGTTATTGCATTTTACACAATTTAAGTTCACTTCATGGTCACTTCTACTTGGGCACTCTTTCTCATTTGACCCTGCTTGCTTCACTCCTGTGGCACCCCACACCTCTGCATCATTGCTTCAGTGAAGTGGGTTGATAGCTGGGGGGCAGCCTTCCAGTCAATTCCTCATGTGTGGTCTGACATGCTCAGGAATAACTCAGGAAAATCTAGTTATAAATCTGGGTCGTCTTCGTCCGAGATGTCGGATTCTAAATCTAACTCCATCACTAATTCCCTGTCCAGTTTCTCTCAGGCCGTTTCAGCTGTAGATCTAACAGCGGACACGTGTAGAAGAATTCAAATACTGTAGCATAATTGTAACCAATGTTTAAACTGTATGTATACAAGTTTTGTGATTTTCTTTGGAAAAAATACTTTATGTATCAGATGTAACATTGTCTTGCTGTAATAATGTAGGTGTGTGGTGATGCCAAGAACAGCGGAGGTGTAGTTCATTTTGAATACTGTTCCTATAAATTTCAATAGAAAATGCATACAGGTCATTTTTGATCCACTTATGGAAAGTTGGAGTGATACAAAAACCGTCTTTTCTGACAAAGTCAAAGAGGTAATTAGAGCATCATCAGGGGGAAATAAAAAAAAAAAAAACTAAATTATTGAGGAATATCTGCAAAATGACAAGCTGAAAAAGGTTAGTCGGATAATTTACCTTTGAGAGTATTGAAGAAATACCATCAGAACATAACGGAAAAGGTGTCAGTGTTATGAAGCCTTCTGGTGTCATTATAGGATCATTTGGTTGAAAATTCAGGAGCCAGGTGATGAATATTTATCTTATGTAAAACATAAAAAGCATCTTTATTCACGCACATGAAGGGGGAGTCTACAATTTGTTTTAGTTCCTGCGCATTGATTAAAAAAAAACAGCACAATGAAAAGTGTCCGATCAAATGATGTCACATTAGTCGACTCGAGGCTATTGAATATAAACATCAAGCACTTGCTTAACAAATTTGGAAACGTCCTGAAAAGCTGTGAGTGGCGCTGATGGTCGGGTAATAATAGGTTACATACAGTCTATACACAGGTCAAATTGGACCATTGTAACATAAAAGTAATCAGTGTGCTGCTTTTGACAACCGAATGCTGCAGATGCCTCAACATACAATCATCCAGGCATGCGGTCGCCCTGAAAGCATGAGAGGCCCAGTGCTGAGATGCACGACAGACAGTATATACACATACAGCAGAGCATAAACAAAGCATTAGTGGCCTAAAAGCCAGGGATCATCTATTTATAGCTGCTGCTAAAGGGCCTTTTGTGATCAGGCCCCCTCGACTGTGCAGAATCTTCGGTCGATCTGTTCTCGGTTAGACTGCGGGTATCCAAATGGAACCCTGATGACGTTGACAGAGGGCAGGATCGGCCATGGGTACCTCGTGAGCCTGCAGAGATGGGGCGTAGTAGCCACAGTCGGAATTGCAAACTCCATCTCTGGTGACTTTTGGCTGTTTCCACCTGAATTGTGGAAATGAGAACCCTGCAAAAAGGGTTTCATATGTTGACGACGCGTCACCATAGACTATATAAAAGATGTGGCTGTCTTGTTTTTTGGGGGCCAGAAGTGACCATATGGGCATCTGAGAGCCCGTGGACACTTTGCATGCCCACCTATACCTGCAGCCTGAATGCACCTTGCTCCTGGCGACGCTATGCAAAGTTTTTAAAGAATACTTAAAACTAGCGACTGAGACCATCAGGAAAATGCTTACTGATTTACTAATCAAGTGAGAAGTAGGGTCATTTCCTCATAGATTTCTACACAATCGGACTTGTTTTTGCAACCGGTGGAGTTGCCCCCTGCTGGCCATTAGAAAAAAACTGCGCCACATTGGTGTCACTTTTCAGCTGCTTGTGCTACACACATGATTTCTCCACCTTATATGATCCAAAAAGAAAAAGGTTTTTTTTTTTATTGTATCAGTTCTAACATTTCTAAGATCATATGTATACTTCTAGCAAGACTCATTCAAAACTCAAGCCACACATACTGTGTAGCATGGGTGTCCTAGTAGTATTAATAGAAATACTGCGGGTGTCCGCTGATAAGAATGCTGCAAACAGAAGTGATGCTGCGTTCCCAGTAATTGAAATGATTGCACGGCTGTGAACCTAAAAGACAGATGGATGATTTGTGAACAAGGACGCGCTGGAGGTGTGGCCGATTAGCTGGGAAAGTAGTGAATGAAAAAGGTGCAGCGGTGGTCTGATTGAGCGCCTGCTGGAGGAGTTACCCTGCGGAGTGCAGCAAGTTCGGCAGCAGCTCCACTGGGAGAAGTGTCGGAGCTGTCAATCACCTTAACCTTAATGAATTCATTAAAGGGTAATGAAATAATTTGGATCACTGGAAACAGAAAACAATAGCAGAACAATCTCATCAAGCTTTAATCTTTTACCAGAAAGATTGAGACATTGTGGCTCATTGGAAGCTTCACTGAATGAAGGAATTTAAACGTGACCAGTCCAGTGAGGAACTGGCCTCCACCAAAAATCGAATGAACTTAACAAATGTCAGTGTCAGTATGGGAGCGCTTAGCCACTAATATCGCTAGACTTGTGACTGTGGTGGTCATGGATATGTTGCCGCACACATTACTTCATCACTGAAGGGGTTTCAGGGGGCCCCTCAGGCCGTCTGAACGAAGTGACGCTGAAGTATGAAATGAAGTTTTTAACATGTCTGGTGAGACTGTCACTAGAAAAATGCCAGCATCAGTCGTTTTACGTTCAAGTGACAAAGCCCTCTAGTGGCCGTAGTAGTTACGACGGAGGAAAAGGAGGTCAGGGTTGACGGAGGGGTCAACAAAACCGCTGACTTCAAAGACGTAATATGGAACATTCCGCATTAAAATGCCTAACCACGACTCGACCTATGTTATATGTTTTGTGGCATTACTTCTGCCGCACAACACCATTTTTTTTATTCATTTGCATGCGTGTGCTACTTTGTCGAGTGGCTCATTGCCAGCCACCAGGCTAATGCGTACGGTAACGTTATAATGTCACAACAACGTTCAACACGCTGGTAGTTTTTGGTATGACTGACTGACCACGGATGACAGCGCGAGGCGAGGAAGCGAAGCCTTTTTACTTTTTTGAAACAGGCCGAATCAGAAAACGCTGAGACTGTAAGACAGTTTTTTTGTTTTTGAGCTCAGTCAAAGTAGGGATCATATTTTATGATTATTTATACAGACTCCGATACAGCTAAAAGTACACTCCTGACAGTGAGCTGCAGTATTCAACCGAAAGCATTACTGAAGCTTCGGTGTTTTCATTGCCACACGCTCCAGTGACCCCAGACAGGCTCCCAGTGTGTTGTCAGTCAAACAATATAGACGAGGAAGAGTGACATTTGAATAAAGATTTCATTAAGAATAAAATATGCAAAAAATAAAGAGGAAGCAAAAAGCTAATGAAGAGAACACTGCTGCTACGTGCAATGTTTTATTTATTTTTTTTTTAAGGTGTCTGTGCCCAGGGGTCCATTGTCCCATAATTAGACCATGGTGTCACAATACAACTCAAAGAGAAGGAGCCAAAAAAGTTAGGCAGTGGTGCAGAAGCTGCAGCGACAGCATAAACACCAGAAGAATAAATATATCCTCTTTTTTTTCCCCCCCAAAATCACAGTTTTAATAAGGTCTGTTAGTGTATCCTTTCTGTACAAAACTATGGGCTATGGAATATCATGACTGCCCCCCCCCCCCCCCCCCCCCTCCCCCTTTAGTACATTGTCCAACATGTCCATTTTAACATTAACGACTTCCAAGAAATGTCGCCTCCCTTTGTTGTGCCACAGATGTTGATGCTCATCGTCATTGTCCTTATTTTCTTCACATCATGTGCTTAGTTGTTCACGATAGAATGCAGACGTTTCATCAGCCAAGACAGAGGATGCATGTTCGCGTTCTTCTTTTAACTAGGAAAGCAACAGATGGGGGGGCTAAATGATATATATATATCAGCTGATAGTGAGGACAACATCATCTTCTTGCTCTTCCTTTCCTGGCACACAAGTACATTTGAACACTGGCCTTGTTTGGTAATGTAATTTGTTTCGGTTCACCCTTCTCGACAGGAATGTTGAGTTGCACTTCACATGCAGAATCTCACACACACACACACACACACACACACACACACACACACTCTATCTTTCTTGCACTCACTCACCCACTCACATGCAAACACACACACACACCAAATCAGCTTCTCTGCAGCAGCTGCTGGGTTTGCATCTTATTTCCTGAGGTATTGATTTCTTGCCTGGCATCGCGCCCTGCTCTTCCCTCGTCATTATGCCCACTCTGCCCAGAACAGAGCGGAGGACAGCCAACACTGCCGCTGGCCTGGAGATTGTTTCTGTTGCACATAAACAGGAGCAGATCGATATATTGTACACTGATGAAAATATTGTTGTACTACAGGAAAGCATTTCTCTTTCGCCCTCTCTCTCTCTCTCTCTCTCTCTCCCAGTGTCTTTACATTGGAAGTGATCAACTAATGGGACATAAAAGCAGGGATGTATTGGAGTTTAAACTGATCTCAGGTCCGTTTACTCTCATCTGTATTTATTATAGAATACAATTCGGGCAAAGTTTCACTGCAGAAGAAACGTGGTGAAATCTGTGGCCCTCTCGATCCAAAGTGGTGCTCAACGTGAGACCCAACCAGCCAATCGCAGTACGGCCATGAAATGGTGAAGAATCAGCTGGCTAACGCAACATGGTTCCCGGAGCGAGGACCAGTACAGTCCAACACGCCGCACTATTAGCAGCAAACACTAAATACTAAAAGCTCCAGTAACGGTAACGTCGCTTGGTTAGGGTTGCGAGAGAGAAAGGTTGAATATTCAAAACCAAACCAAGGCTGTAAACATCAAAGCAGCACTAAGCAGAGTATAAGGGATAAGCCTGTGTCATTTGTGTCCTTCTATTAACACTAATCATTAAGCCGAGGATTCGTTGTTGGACGACTTTGCCACGAGGCTGATATTCCCGGCTTGTCTCCTGGTTGGTGAAATGACCCATTCACTGTCTGCTCTTTTCCCTTTGAAGTTTCTCCTCTTCCCTTTGAAGAAAACTGACACCACCCAATGCACACGATGGCTCATCTTGCATAGACATGGGTTCATGCACCTCACTTACATAATTCTCTCCGGCTTCCACCTTCCACTTTTTTTGTTTGTTTGTTTTGTTGTTGTTTTGTTTTCGCTCAAGGTCGAGCCCGAATTCATCTTCATTTGTGATGATGATTAAAGCTATTATTTCATTATTATTATTATTATTATGTTATGAAGTATAACAGGACTTAAAAAAAAGAAGAAAAAAAACGTCGGCTCACAAAATGTTAATTAGTAGACTGGAGCGAGCGGTGATTTAGCAGTGACACACAATTAGACTTGCTGAAAATCAAGTGACACAGTGATGATCAACAAATGAAAAGCACCTTCCGTCAGCTGTGCCTGAGCACTTGAACGGCGCTTGGAGCCATGTGGCAGGCAATATCTACCATGCTCACACTTTCTAACAGAACCTACGAGTTACTACAATTGATCCTGTGGGGAGCGTGAATGATGCTCCCACCTTTCATGACAATCCACCCAACGGCTTTTCAGGACACTTCACTCCGGTCATCCTTTGACCTTTTCTCTCGTGCCACCAAGGCCGAATCTTTGCCTCAAAGTTGATAGGGAACATCGCTCAGGACCTACAAATGGCCGTACCAAATTGTCTTTAGATGTTGAAATATTTCCCTGGAATGAATGAAAGCTTGTGGCCACTGGTGGTGCAACAGCCAGGGGCTGCTCGTGGGAGAAGTGTGCCTTCAGGCCTTTCAGGCAGAAAGGCTAAAAGGCTAACGCTTTTCTGGCAGAACAGCTTCAGGAAGTCAAGTGGCATCGTATAAAGGCGACAAAGTGGTGGTGGTGGATGAATGGGTCAGACATAGAACCGGGAGATTGCTGTTCGTTTCTCATGTGAAGCTAAAAGTTAACTTTTTATTTGCAGCCAAACCATGACCTTTTCCTAAACCGAAAACAGAAAGCCTTTCTAACGCAGGGTTAACGTTGTGAAACAGTCACCGTTTGGTTAGGTTCAGGCACCACGCCTTGGCACACAGCAGTGTCCGATGATACGTCCCCTCCCTCCTGCCCACAGCTCAACCAAACCAAGGACACTGAAGCGAATGGCCTGAAGGCAACACAGACTGCACCAATTATCGTCAGGACTGTCTAATTTTCGGTTTAAAAAAAAGAATTTGTAAGACGCTATATCTTGCAAACGTTCTCCACAGAGGGGCTTCAAAAGTGTTTATTGAAACTATAAATATATTCAAAAAAAGGAGGGCTCACTGGGCTTAAACTACATGCAGTGCAAAGGTAAAAGGCGCTTTTGTAGCTGGAGTCGTGAAATCCTGTCGTCACTTTACTGTGAGAAAAGGCAGGACAGTGGCAGAGATCTTCATTTTTCCATTCGCAGGCAATGCGACTTTCACCCCGTCTAGAGGTTGGATACCAAATGCTGGTGTTTCTTAAATGTATTCTCCAGCCAGCCAAGTCTTAAAGCTCAAGCCTTGGGCAGAGTATGATTGAACGCAGTAATAGCTCAAAAAACCCCCCTGCATGCCGGATCACAGTGTGCAGGGGGAAAGGATTTTGTAAGACAGCCATATTATACCACTGTTCAGTGACTCGTTAAGACTGGCGACTTTTGAAGCCATTTGAAAGGCAACACGGGCAAAGGATTTCTCCCAGCAGGACTGCGTGTAGATAAACCGTTCTTTGCAATTTGCACTTTGTCTTAACTCGATTTCTACCGCGAAGAATGCGACCACAGTTTGAGACAGAGAGAGAGAGAGAGAGAGAGAGAGAGGAAAGGAAGGCAGCTTCGGGAGGAGGCCGAGCCCTGCAGGTCTTAAACGTGGACCTTTGGTGGTCTTCAATCCCACATTGAGCCAACAAAGGCGCTCTTCGGAGATGTAGCAGTGTGATCGCCGTGCATGGCTCTGGCCATGACCCCACAGCATGAAGTTCACATCGCAGAGCAGGTTCGAACCCCTGCCCTTTTTTGCCCCCACACAAACCAGCAGGGCCTCCTACCATGGCTCTAATTGTTTAGATTTTAGAGATACTTCACAATCACATGCATGGTGTCGAGCACTGGCGTGTGGTCCATTAAGGGCGTTGCAATTCCAATTGTGAAATACATATTTGAATGAAAAATTGTTAATGTTATTGTTGTGTGTGTGTGTGTGTGTGTGTGTATACATTCAAGTTGTTACTCTCACATAAATCATACATTATAACAGAAACGTGTGACGACAAATAAAAAAGCGCTGCCTACAGTCTTTGTCTGTGTGCCGAAGGGCGCACTTATCTCCGCCCGACGGCGGTATGTGTGTAGTATGTTCGGCTTTCCCTGGCGGCCCCTGATTGGTTGACACGGCACCAGAAAATAACTGGATCTGGGGCGGATCATTTTCGTTGCCAAATTTGGCAAATTTCCCGCCCATTTATGTGGCTGTAGGATGGTTTCATGTCGGTAAAGATTAGCTTGGGTGGGTTGACGAAACTTTAGCCTGCTTTGTCGTGGTGCAGATGTTTTTTCTTCTTTTTTTGAAAAAAAAAACTGATATTATTTTCTAGCTAATAATTACGTTTTTGAACCAACCTGGCAACACTGCCCAAGTAGCAAGAAGTACTGAGACGGAGCGGAGGAGACCGACAAACAGACAGAGACAGAACACGTGACGTAGGTTGGTTTCTCTACAGTATCCTGCTTGCTTGCTGCTTGCTTTTCGTGGTTGTAAATAAGTCTGTGTGAGTGTGTGTGACTCTCAGCATAGTTTTTTTTTTTACATGACAGTGTGGCAGATAGCATGCCAAGATTTAGTAGCCCCACCTGGTGGAAAAGTCACGCCACGCCACTGGTGTCGAGTCGGTCCCACCTTCGAGTTGGGAAGCACTTTGTTCATTAAACATATTGCGCGTACTTGAAATACGGAACTCACTGTTTTCTCATTGCTTCGTAAACTGTTACAATTGTGGGCCATGAAATAGCAAGTGACATTGGTCAAATAACGCATTTTTAACATTTACCATCATGTTGACAAAACTCACTTGAAGCTTTTCTGAAGCTTATATTGTTTGCCCATTTGTCACAGAGTTGTAGATGTTCACAATGTTTCAGCACTTTATGACTTCTAATCCATGTTGGCTATATTAAAAAAAAAAAAAAAAGCTCCAGGGAATCTGTTAAATGGACCTTAAGGTGAGATTGTTTTGTTAACTTCTGTTTTGGAGATCAAGAACGAATGCTGTACCTCTGTTTCAGATTCAATTTCACTGGACTTTCCCGCTGATAGTCAACAGTTGGTGGCAGTAACGTGCCAACAAACGTAGCAATGTGCCAACAAATGCCAGGAAGATGACTGCCAGCAAGTAAACATGGATGTCCATTCATACATTTTCCTTTTATTTAACCAGGTAAAAGGTCTTGTTGAGATTAAAATATTGCTTTTAAGAGACCCGGCCAAGTGGGCAGCATAAAAACATTATTGCAATAAATAAAAACAGCAACACAAAATACCCTGTTGATATTCAGAACAATCTGAGCGTCCTGTTTCACCAAATATACCACATGCAAGCTTTGACCTGCAACATCATTTCTCACCTTGGATAGTTTTGACTCGTTCAGCTGAAGCACCATATTTGGGTCTGTAAGGCACAAATAGAGTGTTGCAGGAATGAGTCCTAAAACCCGGAAATTAGTCAGCATTTTTTCCACTTCTGGTTCCCATCGTCTCAAAATCAATGTTTTGTTTTGTTTTAGTGAGTTTTTGGTCAGATGCTTGAAATAAGCTCATGAGATTTACCACGTTTTGTTCTACTACTGAATTTTGAAGCTTTTACGGGTTAGGGTTAGGGTAGCGTTCGCTAACAAGCGGCTAAATGAGACTAAAGAGGTTACTGCAGACATTAAACGTCTTCATGCCGAACGCGGAAAGTCATCTACTCACTCGTCCCGCCTTTACAGCCTCGTTGTGTTTATACTCTGTATCAATCTGTCTATATATCTCTATTATCTTACAAGTTAGAAGCTTAGTGGTGGTGACGTTGAACTAACGCAACCGTGGTGTAGTTCGTTTATAGCCTAACATTAGCTTGCATTCACGCCTCAATAATCACAAAAGCGGTGTTCACTTGTGAAGATCATCTCACGGAACAAAATGTGTAAGTGTAAATCCCATCGGAGTTTCATTTCTAACTTGGACAGTAACGAGATCTGTGCCAGGTCATCTGACATGGAGTAAGTTTGACTCATTTCGGGAATGTTCTTGAATTCAGTGCTTCCTTGGTAGTGTGACAGTGCGGCCCTGGAAACTTCAAAGAGAGTCCTCAAATATGGACCCGTAATTGTGATGAGCATACATAGTTCATTTTTGAGCTTCTTGAATTAAATATTGACTCTGGGCTATGCAAATCAAGGTGTCCTGAAACAATCCACAAAAGCAAAGGAGACGTTCCGGTAGCAGTCAAGCAAAAAAACAAAATATCAGAGTTGGTGGAAGACACTTGAAACTTTCTCTCCTGGTCGCGGTACTGCCATCTGGTTAATTAATTATGAGTACACTTTGAATTAAATCAGTTCGTCACGCTGTCTATTATTATGCTGGCAGGCATGGGGCTCAAAAGTTTTTGGGCTAGGAGAAGTAATCCTCACAAATGGAGTGAGTGAAGCACAAAAGCCACGGAACAGGAGCACTTCAGGTAATAAACTGTTATTTCATTTTAAATGTCGTATATTATACTTTGCGTGAGCTCGCTCTCTAAGGGGTTACCCACTCATTGGTGTTTTGAATTGCCCTCTGGGAGTTTCAGATAGCTCGTTTCACTCGCTGCTTTCGTAACCCGAGTGTCAGACGCAAAGATGGCCTCAGTGACGAATCAGCTGAAAGCCTTGTGCCCTCAGAAGGCTGACAGATCCGCGGTGTCTGTCAGCCCAGATCTCTTGGGCTCGTTATTGACTGCCATTGGGTAAAAAAAAAAAAATAAATAAAATCTCTATACCGTCACACCGTACATGAACTGAAGTTACACCGCAGGTATTCGCTTTCTGACGTTTTCCAGCGCGGTCTGGAGTTCCTCTTTCCGTTGAATCTGCACGTATCAGTTGTAAACTGATGAAGCATGCTGTTTGTTTCGCATTACTTCGGGATGGATGAGGAGTTTCTCTTTGTGAAACAGTAAATGGATTTCATCTCCAGCTTGTACGCCGAGCGCATTTATATTCAGCCGTCTGCACATTAATGAATTCATGTCTCTATCTAAATTTGTACTTCGATCCACTCCATCAGTGGGGAAAAATGATTTGTTTTTGTGCTTTACTGTTGTATCTGAACTAGAACAGAAAACAGGGCCTTTGATAATAAATGTATTTGTATAGTTGTTCTCAAGATGACATAGCAATTAGAACTGTGAAATAAAACAGAATTAAAACACAGGAAAGAAAAAAACCCCCAACTGGAACAATAATCCATATCTTTAAAACTGAATATGAATTATACAATTACACGCTGCCATTTCTTTTTAAATTGGTTTTTGACCTTGAGCTTCTTTGGCAACCTTTTCCTAATTTGAGGTGCTTTGATGGCAAACCACCGTATTTTTTCAGCCTGACGTACGCGTTCCATCGGACGCGCGTGTGAGATGGACGACGAGATGGACACCCCTCCCGCCTCCTGCGTGGACACGCCACTAAGCGCCACGCCGGTTCCACATTTGCTTCTCAGAGAGAGCAGCCATTACAAGTGGGTAGGTCACTGCGAGTGCTCGAATCCACTACCAGCGCGGTGTTTTAACGGGGGTGAGGACGGCATTCTGTTGGACAGGATCGAGTTTCACATACAGGCTGTAGTATTACAGTACAATGCTATTTCTCCAGCCTCATTTGGAAAGGATCAAAGACAGACAAACAGAAGCCGCAGAGGCTCTCAGCTGCCAAAAGAACCAATGTTTTTTTTTATTTTGGATCAATGTAAACAGGATTGTACAGGATTGACGACCTCCCACGCCAGTTCGGGGGGAAGGTTGGGGAGATCGGCTTCCAAAGGGTTAAGGATAAAGAATTTGTTAGATTGTGCACACACACACACACACACACACACGTGTTTTTCATGCATATCTGATTGCCTTGCTTGGCGCAATGCCAGCTGCTCTGAAGGGGTTTGGCTGTGTCTGTGCCGCCTTGGTTTCTGCACTCCGCAGTTGGTGACAACGATGAAGGCCAGATGGTCTTCGGCGGGTAAATCTCATCATTGAGTGCAGCCCTGCCCTGAACACAGTAAGTATGAACAGCAGTTATGACACCTCCCAGGTATGCGCAGTGAGATTTAAATCCACCGCAGCTGCATCAGCATTCCTTAAAAAAAGGGATGGAACTCTCGGTGGACGGATTAACAAAGTTTCGTGCGGGAGAGGCATCAGCCCCGACTGCAGCAAGTGACTGCGTTTGATGGCTGATTTCATCACCTGCAGCTGTTCCTTGGTGTGACAGCAAACATTTAGGCCATTTTTCTGTTTACCTAATTTGTTCCCGCTGAGGGTGCGAAGTGTGTTACTGCCTCACACCCCCCACTGACACATTTCCAAGTCTGACTTAAGCACACCCTGTCATTTTTGATATTCACCCTTTAATGCATACACAGTAATTAACCTGTAAAATGACTGAGATCCAACGAAGGACGCCGGCGGTTTGTTAACACTGACACCATCGCTTGCTTGAAGTGCTTTTATTTTTTTTTTTTCTTTGCTTATTTTGTTGTTTGTGAGGCATTTTGAGATGATAAGCAGCTTCCATAATGCTACGCGTAGGAAATGGCTGATTTATAGCCATTCAGCTGCTGACTAGTTAAAGGCATTGTGTGTGTTTGTGCCGACTGCGGATAATTTGTTGGAAACCTGTGGCTCAAACAACACATTAGGAAAATCATTACTCAGGTGGGGGATCAGCATTGTAAAGCAGCTAAAACCCGACTGGCCGACACACACACACACACACACACACACACACAGAGAAACACAATATATCTCAATGTGCAGATGCCGAATGCCTCTCACACACTCGCGCACAAATATCATCTCTCTGAATCAGCAGCATTGGTTTTCTGCTTAAGTGCAGAGAAAAGTTGAGCATTACACATTGAAGAACCTGAGGCACTATTTTATGTGACTGTATGCTCTCCCCCACCTCAGAAAACGAAAACAAAACCCCACCTCTAATATGACATCTCCCTTTTTACTGTTTCCCGGGAGCAGATAATGCTTCGTGACCCCGGGAGCGAGCAAATATCGATAACAGATTCAAGAAGTACTGCGTATTCAATCACACGGCAGATAGGAAGGCACGAGGTATTTCACCGGGAAAACCCCGACTTGTCTGTTTTCCTCGCTGACAATTTGATGCGCCCTTCCGCTGCGTTTCGAAAAATCGCCCGACAGCAAAGCCTGAGGGTGACGCACAGTGTGATGACATTCAACCCCTCGCCCTTATTAAACGCTGTTGTCTTGTTAAACAGAGATCTTTATCGGGGGGGTGGGGGGGGGGGGTGCCCACAGGGCACGCGCAGAGCTGCAATGGGAATACTCCTGCCTGATTACACCGAACCGCAGGCTTTTCCTCAATATGATTTCTGTCACTTCATCATACTCACAGTAAGGTGAAAAGTTACCTGATGTTCGCAGGTGTGTTTTTGCTGAATGTGCATGCTTGTTTTTTGCAGCAAAGCGGCCTGAAAAACTGCAGTCGCGGGGTTTCACAGGGGATTTGGCCGGCTACAAAGTTTGTCATCGCTGGCCGCTGGGCCGACGGGGGCTGAATGCGCCTCTCGTTTTCCGGGTGAGAGTAAGACTGAGAGTTTCACATCAAGGCAAGCAACAACGAAATGTTTGTGAAATGTCAGAGAAATCGGACATTAAAACCCGCTTCGAAAACGAATTTAGTTTTAAGAGATGATGCACACACACACACACACACACACACAGACAAGCATTCAGTTACGAGCCAATTAGACCTCTCGTATGCGGTGGGTGATGGGTGGAGCTATGCAGGGAATTAAATGATGTCACCAAAGTTTATGGACGACAGTTTTTTAACAGTTGGTTATACCCATTAGTCCGACAGCCACACGATGAGTGGACCCTGAACAGCGTTAGCAGCTCTCAGTCGGCATACGATATGTTTCAAGTAGTGATGTGACGATGGTGATATTTGTTTTCATACAGCACACACTTTGTTCTTTTGTTTTGGTTGTTGCACACAAGTTAATCGCAGCAAATCTAACTTGTTAATGGAGACTATTAACCAACTTAACCTTAACCTCTGTTCCTCTTCATGGGGTCCTCCCCCGGCCTAAAGACGTGGAAGTGGGGCCAACGAATCAAATTACTTTGGGGGCTTTTTTGGTTTACAAGTTAGATTGTAAATACTTCCTGTATTTGAATCTTTTGATTGTTTTAAGGTGAATTTGCAGTTTGGAGTCCGTTGTTTATCACATTTTTACTTGCTTCTGATTCTCGAGTCTCACCGTCTCGTAACAAGGCAGAACGTCAAATAATCAAGCCAAACTGTTTGATTTGTTTCGGGAACCAGTAAAGTTTTCCTCGCCTCACCGGGAGATTTATTCTCCCCTTGTTTTAATTAAGTAAATGACGATTTTAAGACTGAATAGGAGACTAATTACCGCACTTGATTGGATGGCTCGGGTGGAGGTGTCCTTGGGATGCGCGAGGTGCACACACTGTCATTAACACTTTATAATCCATTGCCACCCGATGCAGGGCGGAAAAATGCTACACACTGTGACCTTGAACATCAACAATGAGAATTCGAAGCCCGGCAAAAGGTGAACGCGGTGAGCTCCACTGCCGAAGTGTACGGGCGGTTATGATATTGCGGTCACATCTCTCACCGAGATGAGTCATGAGCAGAAACAGGACGTCTAGCTTTACACCTGTCTGCACTTCGGCCCTCCGACACTGTCACTTCGGCTAATCCCCTCCAGCCTGATTTGCTCCGCCCTGCTCCATTTTCTCTCCATCGTCTGCCCCTCTCCTCCTCCTCCTCCTCCTCCTGCTCCTTTTCCCGTGGCAGATTTTTAATTTGACTACAGCCAAAAAAACGGTCTTCTTTTCTGCCTGTAATCTCAAGGAAAAGCTAATAAGGCTTTCCACTCCTCTCTCTCTCTCTCTCTCTCTTTTTTTAACATCCATAAAGTTCATATTACAGCTAAATAAGACAACCACATCAGCAAGGGGAAGTGCACACCGCACCAGCTCCCACTTCACTTCCTGCTATCAATTTCAGACCAATTAATTCCTGCAAAGGGTTTTAATTTCAGATGGGAAATTGAATTCTGTCAAGATATGATCTGCATTAGGACGTGTCTCAGAGCTTAACACTATACGTATGTGTGAGCGTGAGGGGTACAATACAAAGACTATTTTATCACACTTTGACAGGACGGAATCAATGCCGAGATGCTGGAATATATTAATTGATAATGGCATCTTAATAAGAAAGCCTAGCACTTAAGAGAAGTGACGTTATCATTAAGAAGCTGCCGTATTGACTCAACATATGGTGTATGGCGAAGACAGCAAACGTTTGATTTTGAATGGTCTGAATACAGCAGCGAACGAGTTGGGTGTAGTCGTAGTTCAACAATTTGGAAATTGCACGTATTTGCTTCGAAGGCTAGTTAGGTACTACTAACCCCCTTATTGAGCCGAAGCTAGTTAGCCTAGCTTGCTAGCTTCCACTTTGAGAGTGGAATACAATCTCACAGCGCGCTATATAGCCTATATAGCGTGACGAACGCTATGTATGCTTGTTCAAAAAGAGGGGAAAAAAACCCCATCTTGTATCAATGTTTTTGGACGAAACAGGGCTGTGACATGTTCCAGTTCGTAGCACACCGCAGAAGCTTACTGTTCACAAAGTTCCGAGGTTTGACCAAATAAAGTTTCATCTGCTTTCAAATAAAGTGAGAATTATGTGTAGAGATAATGTGCACAAGGATAGGCAAGATGTATCCCATTGCCTTTTTTTTTCTGGAGGTTTCAGGTTTTTTTTTTGAAAGCTGCCTCTGGCTGGTCCCTGGCTGTTGTCAGAGAGTCAGTCAGTCAGCTGTGAGTTATAATTTAGCAAAATAACTACATTCTGCTGTCAATGTTGTTGTGTAACTGTTGGCAGACCACTTACCTGAGAGGAAGTAGGGGTTCATTTGGGTTAAAAACAACAGCAAGAAAAAGTTTGGTACCAGTATTTTAAAGTCCATTCTATGACTCACAGGAAGTAGGTCCAGAAAGCTAAAAGAAAGTGTGATGATTCAGTTTTCTTCATTGTTAGGAGGCTCGCAGCAGCTTTCTGAGTGAGCTGGGAGCCTTTCTGGGGAGACCAGAAAAAGACTATGACAATCGTCCACACATGAAGGGACATGAAGGCTTGGAGAAGTTCTCCGACTCGTGTTACAGAATCGTTTTTAGGGTAATGGTAGGCACACGTTTGGTGGGGCTATTAACACCAAGATTTCCAAATCCATTTGTGGATTTCGAAGACAAAACACGAGGCTTTTAGTCTTTCTTTTGAACTGGACATGAGTCGAATAACTTGTTAGGTGTGGACAATTGCCGCGGTGAACATTCTGAAAACGCTTCATTGATTTCATGCTTGTGGTCAATTTCAGTTTTGTGGAAGTGTCTCCTCCGCTGACATTTTGGCTGACACATTTATCACGGCAGGACTCGAGTGGGATCCTGTTCGCTGACTGGAGAAGACTGATGATCATTAACACACAGCATGTTTCTCTGGATATTTTGGGACGGCACAACTGGTTGACCCAAAGCCATTATATATGCAAATCTGATTAGGTGGTGATTAATCATACTAAATGTACCAATTATAGCTGTGTCACCGAAGTCAGCTGGCTACTGCAGTCTGGCGAGCCGGATTACTGTGGAATTCGGACTGAGTCATGGTGCGAGTGCAGAGGTGGAATCGACCACAGCAGACAATTATAGCCTGTTCTTTTGACCTAGAATTATATGTTTGGCTCATTACATCAATATGTTAGTGACCCTTATGAGCTTTGAGCAGACTGAAGCTACCATATCCCTCCGTTTTCACCACATGTTAAGCAAAAACTCACTGTCAAACATATAATACTTGTGATTGTTTTAACTAGTGTGGCCGTGTGTGTGTGTGCGTGCGCGTGATAACTGTTTGAATTGAATTGTGATCTCGTGTGTATGCAATTTGTTCTCAGGTCTCTCTTGCAAATATGATGCTGTTCTCAATGAGATTTCCCGAATAAATAACTAACTGACTGACTATTTACACGTCCAGAAGACGCAGAAGCAACACCGGCATTCACTTCGATTTGTGTTTGTGCTCGCGTGACGGATGTAGGTCTTTTAAAAATGTGGGTCTTCAGCTTCTACATGTAAGACTTTCTTCTATAATGGAAACAGGGCTAATGAGAGTGGACTCTGCAGGTCTTATATTTGTTCTTCTTGTATTGGCTGCAGGAGCAATCATTTATTCGGGCCACTTGGAACGACACGGACGTGTGAATTGCCTATGAAAGTTGAGTGGCTAGCTTGTAGGCAAACAGTTTGCAACAGTGTCAGTACCATCGTTCATTTGGAGACATCGTTTCTACTTACCCGGCAAACGTGAATCCAACATTCAGTCATTCCTTTCAGCTCTGTTTTTGGTCTCTACCAACTGCGTGAGTGCTCCACTACGTTCACCAGCTAGTCGCTAACTATGTCTGTCTGCTGTTTGGAGCTGAGCAGATTTTTATTTTATTTTATGAAAACATATTGGATAATTCTGTGAATTCATCACTAAGAGCAACACCTTTAACATTACACGGTGCTGATGTGTCTGGGTTTTTTTTAAAGGTCGCTTTTTGGTTCACAAAGACAAAACCCGTTTGCGTCAGACACAAACAAGTGTAGAGGGCGGACAGGAGGTTGCGCTATTAGAGTTTTTTCACAGTCATAGATGACGTAATTGCCCTTTAACAATCTAATTTAATGAAACTGATGATGACTCATGCCCCCCTCTTTGGTGCTTTTGTAGGCAGTCGACGTCTTCATGCATCTCCATTCATTTCCAATGATTCCCATCCAACACGCATTCATTCCTATTGATCCGCCTTCATTCATTTCCAATCATTCCCATTACTTCCAAACCTCCTACACCCTGTATTCACAGTGTGACGGCAGCAGCCCTGACATTTGATTAAATCCCCATTTTCCACATTTTTCGTTGTGTGTGTGTGTGTGTGTGTGTGTGTGTGTGTGTGTGTGTGCGTCTGATCGTTCACAATCATCATCAGAATTCTAGCGGTCCACACTGTTGTCCCCAGTTGCCCTCTCCCTCTCATGAAACCCAGACAAATAGCAAATATAACCTTTAGTGGCCCAGACATGCTCACACACACTCACATACAAACACACAGACATTTACAGACACATGAAAAGAGTCAAAAATGTTTCCAAAAATGAGTGCTCAAACTTTCTTTTGGTGGCTCGGCTATATTAATTTCTAGACCTGCTGGCCATGTTTAATGCATCAGGCATCAGATTAGCCTGGTGGTTAGGGAGACAGCCCCATAATTAGACAGTACCAGGTTTGATCCCTTATGTATGGAGATATAATAATGACTGAAGTTTTGACAAATGTCGGCTCAAACTTTGAAAACATTGCTCATCATCTGTAAAAGTTCACATTTCATCATCACATTTCCACGTGGATATTCATATCCAGACTTACTGTATATCCCCACTCATACGATGCATTCTGTGTATGTGTGAATTCATATTTATGATATGGAAAGGAGATGCCAAAATGTTAAGTGTCTCAAAATCTTAGAGTGTCGAGAAAGGCAATTCCTGAAGAAGAATTTGCATGTCTTTACATGCACTGGCAGTTTCAGAGTCTCAGCACTTTAACGACTCTACATCTCCATTGTTAACCTGTCTATCTTTGTGAAAATTTAAAGTTAATCATAGTCATAATAATCATCAACTAGTCTACTGATTGCTATAGTGATTTGCGCTGTGGGCTACAACTTGAGGCCTATATTTTTACTGACCTTTTGCATGATTCTGTCCAAAGCCCTGCTGCAAAGTCCAACCGAGATGGTTTTTTGGAGTCAAATGGCAAAAGGTTTTGGAATTGCAGCATTTGCGAGGAAAAGTGCTGGCTCTCAAGCGAGTGATAGCAATGAATGACCTTTTTAGATGCATTTTTTTTATGGTTCTTGATCCGTTACTCTTTGATACCTATGGACAGCCCAGTAGACTGGCCGATGACAGGTTGGGTTGATTGTTCCTCTAAGGTTAATATTGTCACATCCCAAAGAGCGCTCAAGATAAAGGAAAGAGTTTGCATCAGGTAAAATACACTGAAGTTGTTTTATATTTATGGCATTATCTGATGCTACTCTTCCTTACTATGGGACATAATTATAAGGTCCCAATGAGCCCAATTATATGTAGAATGAGGCTCAAACTACACTTAACATTGCATTATTTGATTTGTTACTTGTTGCCACCAAACGGCAACGGTGACTTTGAGAATTTGCATTTTTAGCTACGCCAGCGACGTGACTCTAGGGATGGCAGTGTTAGTTGGTTGGCCCACCACTTTGTTAAAGACTGAGATATCTATTAGATGGACTGTCTTGATTTTTTCTTTCTTTTGCGACATTCGTGGTCCCAAGAGGATAAACCCTGCTGACTTTGGCGATCCCCCGACGCTTCCTCCCGTGCCACCATGAGATTGACTTTGCGTTTATCGGTGAAATGTCTCGACTCCTGGATGGATTGCCATGAAATTTGGTAACCCTCTCGTTACAAAGTCCTTTCCCTGAATTACTTACAGACTTGCACTTAAACTGTAAACTGAAGCAGGACGTTGTGTCCTATATTATGAAACTGTCTTGAGCAAATGAGGACAAGGTGAAACAGAGCATTACTGTCGACCTCGCTTTTTCTGATCAGATCACGTGCAAATAACATTTATAACTAAACTGTATTGGAAATCAATAGTGGTTCCATCTCAGACACAGAATTCATCCTGCCTCCCACTAGTCCGTCCAAGACCTCTGCTGCTACACTGTACGCTCCACATGCCCGACATCAATCACTGCTGCAGCCCAACATGGTGATTCACAGGAAACCATACAAAAGAGGAAAGGAAGCAGGGTGATTGCTCTTTTCCCCCTTTTCTACTCTCTCTTCTTCCCATTTCAGTAACTCTAAACCACAAAGAAGAACATTTCTGTCTGTCTGGTTTTCTTTTTTATTCCATTTACTCTGTCCCCAAACCACCACTCACTAGCCTGATCTCCCCCTCTTTCCTTTCTCACTTCTCCTCATCTGCTCACCTCCGGGTCTCTGGCTCTCTTGCTCTCAGCTCAAAGGCCAAAATATTTGCCAAGAAGAGTCACAGCAGACGTGCAGCAGACTCCCCACAGCATACAATAACGGCATCAGCTGGAAGTCAAGAGCAGGAGAGGAGGAGGAGAAGAGGAAGAGCGAACATGAGACAGAGGGGAAAGAGAAAAAAAAGGTAGGGAAGGAAAGGGAACATCATTGCAGAGCCCTCGGAGGGTGCACAAACTATATCTCATACGTCAACACGAGTGAAGGAGGGATATGCCTCCTCACAAACCCCTGTAGGAGCAAGCAGCATAAACTTTATTACTTTGATATAAGGCAGGGTGAAGCGGTGGAAGAGAAAAAGAAGAAACAAGGCAGCGGACCTCGCCATTAGCGTGAAGTCAGGAGCACGGGGAGGCACGTGTATTCCAGCCAATTCTCCAAAGCCAGCAACAACAACACAAAAGTTTCTGATTAGTCTGAGACACAAAGGAAACAATGACTTTAAACCCCTCGAAGCTTTTTACAGCAAAACATCCGTATCCGTTACATATATTTATTCCACTCTGGAGCCTCAAGAACCCTTTTTGGAAACACAAAACTCATAATTTAGCTTTCTTCCAATGCAAATTAACTTGTTCCAAGAGCTTTGGGGAAATTATCTGCCATGTGTAAAGCCACACCAAATAAAGACTTCTGACACTACTACGGGCTAAATATAAGACACAGTAACTTGTTACGATGGGCATTTATGGTTATGAATGGCATATTTGGGAACATGTGTTCACTCTTGCCCTGGCAGACAGAGTAGCAGATTTGAACTGGTTGCGTATGCTCATAAGTACCTCTCATTGTTATTTCAGATGCGCTTTGCTGCCTCACTACTGCTCAATTCAAACTCCAAACAACAGAAAGTGCTGTTTGAGGGTATAGAGAGGATTGGGTGGAATCGAAGTTCAAGGGGGTTTGGCAAGAGAAGAGAGGAAAGAAGCCCAGAGAAGGGAGACATCTGCAGAATGAAATCAGGGAGATGGAAGACAAGCAACAACAAAATACTGAGGGAGAGACCAAGGGAACATAATGCAAATAAACTCTCGCCTTTCCCACCAGCACTTTTAATTTCTCTTCTAGTTTGTATTATTTGCATATCTCTGCTGTTCTATCTATCTACATACAGTAACTCAAGTTCTAACCTTCACTTTTAACTGTAAAGTTACACAAGCCCCCCCCCCAGAAATACCTATACAGATGCAGCCGTCTAGAAGTGACGGGGCTCATTCAGATCCATAGCAGATCCCTGCTGGTTTCCTGCTGGGTCTTTGGCTGTAATGAGATCCCCCCTCGATGATGTTGTGAACTCAGCCCCAACTCACAACATCCCTAAAAACCATGCATGGAAATCATTTGCAATGGTTTGTCAATCCATCAGGGTGGGCAGTGATTATTGAAGCTGAAGCGAGTTCAGCCATGGAGAGACCACAACAAACGCCATGTTCAAGCATAGGGTGATTAATAAGTGTACTTTGTAACTGAGCACCTTATGACAAAGATTGGTGATCGACTGTGGTCGTGGACTTTGGTTGGATAGAAATAGTGGGGGACAGTGCTGGACACACCTGGTAAACCCAAATGTGTAGTGAGGGTGGACTGGGAACGTCTGGCTGAGGCCCCCGTCTGCAAGGTCTTTAACTCCCACTTTTGTAGGAATTCCTCATGCATCCAGGGGGTGGTTGGGGATGTGTCATCTGAGTGGGCCACGTTCCTCTATTGTGAAAGATGTTGTGTTCAGAAGGTTGTTGTTGCCTGTCGTCAAGCTGAAGAGGGAGGCCTTAAGGGCTGGGTTAGCCCACGGGTCTCCTGAAGCAGCAGACAGGTACTGGGAGACCAGAAGGGCAAGCGGCTTCAGTGGTCACAGAGGCAAAAACCTTTGTGTGGGAGGAGTTCAGGGAGGTTACGGCTTTAAGGAAGTTCTGGTGAACTGTGAGACGGTTCGGGCAGGAAGAGCAGGGCTCGGATCAGGCTGTGTTCAGCAGAATGGATGGATGGTTCTGTATTCACAAGGTTGATACCTTTACTATTCCTTGTCATCTTCAGTTTGAAATCCAGTAGCCTGCAGAAAACTTTAAGACAGGTCTTACATAAAATCCAAGAGTCCTCATGTGAGGACTTGCTCTGGCCATGGGGAGGTCAGTGAATTGCAGTATCCTGCTCAAGGGCAGCCTCTGTAACCAGGGAAAAATCTGTTATGTGCGAAGGAGATTGAGAGAGTGTTTGGTAGAGGTAGTGGAGAAAGAAACCAACGTCAGATCTGCTGATCTTGAGCTTTGAAGGAGAGAACATTAAGGTGCCAAGGTATATGCTGCAGAGACAAAGACAGAGGTGAGCTTGTTGTCTCGTTTTATGGAAGAAGGCAAGAGGGAGAAAAAAAAAAAAGTCAATGCCAGATGAAATGATGAATGATACGCAAGGAACAAAAACAAGCAGACATATAGGGATAGAAAGAATGTACAAGAGGACGGAGGGAGAACAAAAATAGAGGAAGACAACTCTTTCAAAATACGTTAATATGTGTATTTATATGTATTAAAACGTCCAGGCTAGCTGCTGCTCCACGAGCTTCTGTGACTCATTACAATCTGTCACGGAGGGTTTCTTTTATGTGTTTCTGGGTTTTACTTTCCATACCCGAAGTTAAATGAGTACCGACTGCAGTACTTGATATTAGAAGTTGATCCTTTCACAATTTTAACAAAGATGAACAATGAGTAACTTATTGACATTTAGTCACATGGTTGTCATTGTCCTGTTGATTGGTTGCCAAATGTCAGGAAGGCGGACCTTGTGTAGTATGAGCCTGTCATGCCAAGAAAGACGGAGACAGGAAACACCAGCGTAAGAAAGTCGGCATTCTGAGAGCACTGAGCACCTTTTGCTCGGACTGTGAAGGACGTTGAATAGTAACTGTCAGCCTTGATTTTGTCAGAGGCAAATTTTTTTTTCCAATCCAGGTCATGTGAGGTTCATATACTGCACAAACTGTACGGTACTCAACAGAGACGTCTCAAATGTTGTTAAGTTTAGGCTTCACACAAGTTGTGAACACGACACTGGCACATCATCAATGACTAAATCATCTTTATCTGGCTCTATGAAAACAGTGAGAGTGAACCCAAACGGTAAAGGTGGGGGCCGGACAGCAAAGCAAGCGGAAACTCCGTAAAAGGCAGGCGTGAAGCTGCAGATTTGGGCGGTTTGTTTTCACATTGTCATATATTATTATTATTATGAAAAATATCGATTATAGATGCTCTAACCAAGGTCTTTGAGTAGCCCGAAGTGATCAGTAGTAGTTTGTACGTGTTGTCCAATGCATAATGTCCAATTGGCCACACTCATCATCAAGCTCACAAATGGTGTCATGGGGGGTCAGACGCGTGACAAGAGCAGTATGATGAATGAATAAAGGGAGCTTCAGAGAGAAACCCCACATCACTTTTGAACACCTCACCAATCACTGCGGGCAATGCCGGGTCGTCTGTTTTCGGAGAGTTACAGTGTATTGTTGGACGAAACCCCTCCCATTCTGATGCTGAAAAGGTGTCCGGGGCGGGGGGGCGGGGCGGGGGGTTCAGACAAGGTTTAACAAGCCTTTTCATTTGAAGCATATTGACATCTGAAACATGACCATGAAGTCGTGGATCGTGTTTGAGGTTGTAGAGGCAAATATTGTGGTGGAAGAAATAGTAGTATTATGACAATGGACATTTTTGCAGATACATTCAGTATGAACATTTTGTATTGGCTGCCGAAAGTATACTGGGGTTTTTTTTTCCACAATGTTGATTTACTAATTACTAGTTGTATGAACATGATCTTTATTAGACAGAGTTGATGGGAGAGAAGCTGTTCGTCTGCTCCCTTACTCCAGTCTTTCCCGTCTTCAGTCCTTATTCGAGACCATTTTTCTCTCTGTCACCTCTGACTCTATAACTCTTTCCATCCTTTCACCATCCAGCTGTCTTCTGTGATTAGCTGAGAAACAACTAAAGCCATTTTGTCGATGCAATACGCAGTGTGTGTGTGTGTGTGTGTGTGTGTGTGTGTGTGTAATGCTTTCCCCACTATAGCAGTTTCTTCTGCAATCAATGGGATTATTGATTGGATGGTACAGTAATGGAAAGGTATGTGTCTGAGGTCATTATTTGAATTCTTGTTTTTCGCTTTGCACACACACACACACACACAGATACACACACCCTTACACACAGTAAGTGTGTTTTATACCAGTGTGTTTTATACATTACACCTGGGTGAAAATGTTAATGTGGGTACATAATGAAGGAAAAATACGATTTCCAGCCAAGCGAAATAAATTTGTTCCGGGCGTCCATTTTGGATCCGAGAGCGGAGCTTCCGGATATGACTTATTCCTCTTTTTGGGGATATTTCATGTGGATGGGGATTTTTTTTAAATTCATTATGATGAATAGTTTGAAATAAAAAGGCAGGATTTTCCAATTAGACTGTCCCAAGCTGGCCTTTTCATCATCCCTCATCTCTCATAATTACCATCTCTCTGCCTTGCCTTCCTTCTCTCTCTTGCTTTTTCATTTCTTCTCCTTCTCTGTGTCTGTCTTTCTCGACATCCCGCTATGCCTTTACTTTTCTCTAAAACCCCTTCATCTCTCTCTCTCTCTCTCTCTCTCTCTCTCTCTCCTTGCCCAGCCCTCTTGCCCCGAAGCCCCTTTTCGCCTTTTTCCCTCTTTTTCGTATTTTACTTTATCCTCACTTCACCCTCGGTCAGTATTTCTTGCTCTTGACTTTTTCATCTGTGTCTCCTTGTTTACATCACTGCTTTTATCTGTCTGTCTTAATCTTTTTTGTCTGTCTTTTCAAAAGCCCACCACCCCATCCACCCATTCTCTCCCTTTCACAACTTGGCCTATATGACACCCGTCACATAAAGCCTGCAAATAAGTGTGTGTGTGTGTGTGTGTGTGTGTGTAGGACCCAACCTCAGTAAAGGCAACAGCCCCCTTTCCCTCCTTTCGCTGCTCACTTATATAAATTAAAAACATTAATCAGATTAAGGCCGGAGTGTCAGGTGTGGCGTCGGGCCAGCAACTCCATTTTCTTCCCCAGCGAAAGAGAGAGAGTGAGGGAGGGGGGGGGGGGGGGGACGGAGGGGGTGAGAGAAAGAAAGAGAAACACATTTCAAAGGGCAGGAAGAGGATAAGAAGAGAGAGAGAGAGGAGTGAGGCCCTCCAGCTTATCCAGGCGTTTGGATACACATCCTTAGTGCTAAAAAGTCCATCTTAAAGGAGAACACTTAGTGGTTAACCAATGAGGGGAAAAAAGACACAAAAATCATCTACAGTCTGTCTCCCTGATGCATCACTTACCATCTTTTTTTTTTCTTTCTATCTCACGACCTCCTTGTTGCGAATGACCAGTACCTCCGGTTAACCATTTGTCTTGAGTGTGGCGCTAAAGCAGAGCTTCTCTCGAGTGTCCAAAAACAGACGTCCCCTGATGAGCTTCAAAGGTTTATTGTCATATTCCGGTGAACAGACCAAAACAATATGTTATTCCAATTCTTAATACTTTACAGCGTCACTGCCCTGCCTGTTTCTCTCCCACTGGTTCTTAATGGACACGTACGACTTCGGATCACAAGTATACACGTTCAGTTAAAAAAAACAAAAACAAGATTTAATCATTTCCTAAAACAAGAGTAAAAAGTGTATGTCTTAGGGAATACTATGAGTCAAAATAAATTATAATGCGTTTTGACGTGACCAAACAGTACCACAGTGCAGCTCTCTGATGTGTTTTTAATACTTATAGGCTGTCTAGACAAAACTTGTGACTAGGATCAATTCATTATAGGTATATAGGTCATAAGCAAAATATCAAACATTACCAGACTTATTCTTAATGTTTTTCGGAAATGTGATGGTAACCTGACTAATATACTATACCGATCTTTCTCAGGTGGCTTTAGATGACAGATCATGGGATAGCTAAAACACTAGATCCTCTGTTTATCTAATATGGGGGGGCGGGTTTCAGCGCCGTTGAGGAACCAAGATGGCTGCCGCTGATGCGAATCGCGGCAGTATTACACGAACTGGACGGTAGTTCACCTTATGTACAAGTGTTGGTTTTGCAGAAGCGCTGGCTTCTAAATCATGTCGTGCCAAACGTCTGTGTATTACGTTGAACTAGAAGCCATATGAATTGGATGTTGGAACTAGCTACCGAGCCTAGCAGCCTAGTGCTACGTCACGCGTTTCGTTGCTTGATGACGCCCCTTGGAAATCAAACATGAACTGAGAGGCGCTTCTTTTGCTTGAAAAAATTGCACACCCAAAAATGGTGACCACAGCAACCACATTAATAGTGGAAGCTGACTGGTGAGGAATTAAAAAAAAAAAAAGGCTCATATGTGGCAAAACTGCGTCCTATCATTCCTTGCTGCCGAGCAGATAGCGATCCTGTAAAACTAAAGTCACTTTTGTCAAACTGCCCAGAGGAACAGACTGAAGCCTCAGCTCAGACCTGCGAACAGTGGAGTCAATAAACACGGCAGTGCGGCACAAGTGTTCCCGCTGAATGAAACAGAAGTGCAGCACATTTTTAGTGATTCTTGTTTCCTGGCATATTCTGACTCGAGTCACCCCTCCCCTCTGTCTCACTCCTTCTGATATTGTTACTCTCTCTGCCAATTCATTTCAATGTATTTCCTGTCTTTCTTTCTTTCTTTCTTTTTTTTTTCTCCAGTCAAAACTCTCTAATTCTGCAATCATCAGATTGAACAAAAAAGAGCTGAATGGTGTTCCCACATGAATGCCTCTGTCTGCTCTCTAGAGTATGTCTGGATGTCAATCTCTCTTTTCATTCTGTCTGGGGTTTTTTTTTTTTTTGTTTTGTTTTTGTTGTTCCCTTTTTTTGTCTGCCGCTCTACTCATTTCTGTTTCACAAATATTGTAATGTTTCCTCTTTATGTAGAGATGTGTGGGTGAGGGAGGCGGCAGTGCGAGATACATAATTCACAGACACACATCCAGGCTGCTGCATATGGGTACACACCCCACAGTACACACACACACACACACACACACACACACACTGGGGAGGTTTTATCAGCAGTTCAACAGAGACAATAAAAATGAGATAAAAGCAGTGATGGGTGGTAATGGAGCAACCTGACACACACACACACACACACACACACACACACACACACACATATATACAGAGAGAGCAAGTCCCTAAAATGCTTTCAGAATAAAATAGCCTCAATAAATCACCATTAATCCAGTTTGTTTTCATGCAACAACTCGAGTGTCACTTCATCAGGAAGAGGAAGTATTCCTCTCCCAGGTTGGTCCATTATTCATGTGTTTTACTGATGAGGAGCTTAGAGAGAGGCAGAGAGGAAGGGGGGGGGGGAGAAGACAAAAGGCAGAAGGATGCAGGTAAGGAAAGAGAGTAAGGTAGAAGGGTATCTGAGGAATGCTGCGCTCGGCATACTAGTGTCCTAATTGGTGCGACATACTGGCAACAGCAGACCCAGCAGTCTGTTAGGGAATGAGAGAGAGATTTACGAGGAAGAGAGAGAGAGAGAGAGAGAGGGAAAGAGGACAACTCGTCTGTCCCCGAACAACTGAGTGTCATTGTAATCCATCTAAACCAGGTGTTTAAACCCTTAACTGCAACAATCCGAACTGCAAGCCGTCATTTATTTCCTCCCATATGTACAGGGTCTCTTTAGACGCCTCTTGAACAGAGTATTCTGAATAAGTTTGCCGGGTGTTGCGACAAGCAGCGCTAAGATAGGATTTAATCGTCGACGTGCTTTAGTTTCGTCAATGATAATAACCACCAAAAAAAACAAATCTTTATAGAACCAGCCTATAGTCAAGACCACTGACTAGTTTTCTTGTAAACAAACAAAAGACATGTTTACAGTCGGCGTCACGCATCAAAATGTCACGTGTGAGTCCTTGAGGTCTGACATGCTTATCCTTCGTCATCCAACATTTTGAATCTGCATTGTTTACATGTTTACATCCATTGTTTACTTGCTGGCAGTCGTCTTCTTCTTCTTCCTTGCCTTTGCCAGCGCATCGCTGCATTTCTTGGCAAGTTGCTGCCACCTTGTGGTCAGTGGATTGCCCAGACTAAAATCTGCTCCACAGGGTGCCTTTGAAAAGCAACTTGACACGCCGTTTTAGCTCGAACGCAGCCATTAAGAAATTCAAAACCTGCGTTCGAACCTGCTGACGCGCGCCCTCCAGCCGTTTGACCTGCGAGCTTAACGTTAGCTTCAAGCTTCAACAGTGGAGAATGACAGAACAGGGGATATGAATGAGTGGTAGGGAGAGTGGACATTGGCCACAGACACTATAACACTGATCAGTGGAAACTACTAAGCTTACAAGCAGCAGAGGTAATATTTCAACTACCGTGGCGTTTCTACCACTACTCTCAGTTCCTGCTGTATTTACATGTTTACATACAAGTGTTGTAGCCTCGTCGTTTGGGGGCAGAAGTGATGACTTAGACTTAGACTTTATTCATCCCACAGCGGGGAAATTCACAGCAGCAAAGCCAGAAAGGTGCAGAAACACACAGCAGACAAGCGCGGTGTCAATAAAAAAACAGAAGTATTATTAAACAAAATACATCTAATAAATACAGATATAAAAAATATGGGGAACAAAAATACATATGATGACAACATTTGTAATGAACAGACTGAGACCATGATCAGTAGGTAGTGCAATAAAGTGACTGCGCGTGTAACTTACTAATTCAAAAAAAGTAGATTCAGCGCGAAGTAACTTTTTAAAGGTAAATTCCGGTATTTTTAAACTTACAAATTTTGGTATCGAAGTGACAAATATTTCCCAAAACGTTTGGAAGTGGTCCAGTAAGTTCTCTAACTGTGCCCGACAGAAGTGCGTCACTCACAAGTGTCTGACAACATTATGGAAGGGATCCCTACAGGTGTTCTTGTTAAAGAGTCAGATGACTTACTGACTCATATTTCCACCGTCATCTTCCTACGACAGGGCACCTCTCCTGAGATTTCAGATTTCTGTTTCTGGTCGAACAAAAAGGATCTTACTCATTTCTTTTCTCTGCCAGACAAGAAATGGATTCTTCTTGTCAGTCTGCCGTTAGTCGTGAATTTACATTTGAGAGTTGTAATAGGAACTTAAAGCATTCACTCCGTGTGATCATTTCATGTGGTGCAAAACCTTAAAGTCAAATGTCACGCAGAACTTTATCATTCTGTGCTAAAGGTTTTAGCACAACCTCCCCCCAGTTCAGTCTAGTTGGGTTGGAACGCTGTCTTCCTCCGTCTCTCTCCAGTCACAATGGGAGTTCAGCTGTCCTCCCTCCCTCTCTTTTCTCTTTGTCTGCTGTGTAGATGGTAGATATTGCCAGTTTAAAAGAAGTGTTGCCCTCCCACCGCAGTCCATCCATCACAGCCAGGCAAGGCTGGCACTAAACAGCTCCTCGTTTGACATTTACCTCCCCTCGACTTCTGGTTTTCCCTTCCAGTTGTTTAATCCCCCCCCCCCCCCCCCTTTTTTGTTTTTAGACGAGTCATGCTTTGTACTTTCAATGTATTTGCACCCCCTGTTCTAAAAGAATTAGCAGTACACAAACACGGATGATCCTTTTATGCAGAGGCAGAGTATTATATATACACAGTTCCATTAGTTTAACAAGATACAGGAGTAAAGTCCAGAATAGTCAGACAGACGGAGGGACGGATGCAAAGGACAACATATATATTCATTCCTGTGGTAATATAGAGGCATATTTTGCTCTACAACATCCTGGCTTCCTGTAAAAAGATGCAAATCCTTATATTGGCAAGACTAAATTTCACAAAGCGTGAGCCGGAAATCAAAGCGACCCCTCTCTTGCCACGCCAGTCAGATGTCCAGGAACAAACAAGCAGGCGGTCGGACCGACGCAAAGTCCTCATTACTGACAGAGTTTTGTCAGCTTCATCAAAGTAGATTTCCGAACTCTCCTCTGGTTAGTTTCTGCGAAGGGAAAGAAGCACATAGAGAAGTCCCTCATCCTGCATCTGCTTTGGAAGAGCTTTTTTCTCACAAATGTTGAACAATTGCTGTAAGAGCAAATGGTTGTGGGGGGGGGGGGGGGGGGGGGGGGGGGGGTTGTGACTTGTTACGTACAGTAATTGGTGCAAATATAGCACAATGTCCACTCGCTGATTCTATCAGGGCTTTGCAGAAATTCATGAAGCCATTCAAACCCAGTGTCCCCTGTGATAGACGTGCAGTGTTTATTGGTCACAGACAATGAATATGTATCTGACCTAGGCCGAGTAAGTAGATTGTATTTAGCCAATAAATGTCCTGTTTTGTCTGTCTGCCATGCTGGCCCGACTCTGTCACCTGGCAACTCTTGACAGTGTCAAAGTAAAGTAGGAAACTTGTCAGTGTCAGAGACGGTGGAGACCCTCAGAGACGGTGGAGACCCTCCCTCTCTTAAAGGGCTTGACGCTACGCTGCCAGGACGGTGGTCTGGTGAGACACTCAATCATGCTATTCAGAGTAAGTAACCTAACGTTCTCTTTCATAACATTCGTTTCATGTCTCGCATTGGGAAATACTGGCTCCTGGATTGCTGGGACTGACCTGAAATTAGTCGTATTGAGGCTTAGCCACACAAAGCACCAAATGGGCTAATGGAGGAGCTGTAACGTCAAGCCTGTAGAACCTGGTGAATGTGTGAGGGGAGGCACGAGTGTCCTCATAGGGATCCCTCTGAAAAGGCCCCATGAGGTGGTGCGACCTCTGGTAGAAGCCCCTCTGGGACCAGCCTCTCTGCTGGCTGCAAACACTCCGAGCTAGAAGCTAAAGCAATAGCCTCCACCACCCAGCGAGAGAGCCGCTGCTTTGAGACTGGCTTCACCGGGTGCTTCTTTGCCCAAGACACAAAAAGCTGGTCACACATGCACACGGATTGCCGTGATTCACCGCGACGTACCATTGATCAGCAGGCTCATTTACATGCATCAGTATTCACCTTGTGCTTTGCGTGGACCATTTATGGTTGAATGTGGGTGGATAGAGGGCAGGATATATAACACCCCTGATCCACGTGGACTGTGATTTATAAATCACACACATCAATGCCGTCCGTCATCCATCCATGCGTCCTGCCAGTTCCATCCATCACATAACGTACAAAACATCCTGCCCTGTGTCTCATAGGCCAGCAGCGTCCATGCATACTGTTCTAATCGAGGGACATGGGTCATATTTAGAATGCACATCAATGAAAATACATGATTTGGCTTTTTTTTTTTTTTTGGACTCTGAGCTCAATGCATGCTTTTATACTCAGTATATTAACTATATGTATGCATGGGCCCTATAGAGTCAAGTCAACTGACAGAGACTGACAAGTCCTGAGGAAATACTCATCTGGACTGGTGCCAAGCGGCAGACTAGCTCTCTGTAATTAGGCCCTATGGAGAAACTGGGTTACAGCGTCTTGATTAATTCTCATATTTTCCATTATTGGATTAATCTCCGTACGTTCCACATCGCAGGCCTATCTCCAACGCAAGGGCCCTGTGCCAAGTATTGTAACGCTCCTGGCTGGGGGCATACAGAGTGTGCGGCAAAGTCACATCTGTTTATTACCTTTTGGCCGGAAATCATTCGTTTCGAGTTGAGAAAAACACCGTTTGTGTCCATGTTGCTGTGCACGCGTTCGTGTATAACCCAGTGAGCAACAAGTATCCTCCTAATTTTCAAGAGAACAGCTAATGTGATTACTGTGGTTGACTTTGCGTGTTTCATATTGTGAATCTCTCTCTCTCTCTCTCTGTCGCTGTTCTTGAATATTACTTTGCACCCCCACGCTGGGCCCTGAGCCAGCTCCTGCACTGTAAAGCTCAGGGGCGAGCAACATATAGGACAGATGGCGCCGTGTCTTCATTACCCTTCTTGGCGCGTGGCCCTCGTAGCCAGTACGGATGGGTATGAGCAACTTGTATCACGCTGTGCCTCAGTAGCATACCTCACAAGTCAGCTCGTTCACCATAAGTGGAATGACAATTACTCCACCTTTTGGGCTGCATTTCAAAGTTGGATAATTAATAAAAACAACAGATCTTCATTAACCTTCCTGCACGTCTTCATGTTGGTATGATGCATCACTGTAACAAGGTTTAAAACATATAAATCCTTGGGAGGATAATTGACCCTGGCCTTTTAACTGCCTCTAATTTAGTAGCAATAATAAAGCGTTAGTGTTCAATTAACTTAAAAGGTCATTCGATACATCACTAATGCTGCTAATAAAGCTCCCATGCATTCCACCTACAGTGATGTTTACGTGGCTGATGACCACCGCAGTTTTCTCATAGTTCTTCACACACAGGAAGAAAATGTTCATACTTCAGATTTATACAAACCCAGGTGGGATGAAGGATTCTGATCCTTTGAAAATCACGAATGCGGTTTTGACGCGGGCTCGGATTTCTGTGTCAATGTTTCTTCTCAATTCCATATTACATGTTTATATTATGGTATTGAAATAGTCCCATCCATTTGAATAGGATCCCTCCCAAAGCTAAATATCATGAAACTTATGATTTCTGGTAACATGAAACCCATCAGCCAAAGGGTCGACAGTTTTTCGAGGAAATGCATAGCCAGGAGACGGGTTCAGGATTACAGGTAGGAAGATTTCAATCTGATTCTGTCTTGAATGCTTCTTGGGTACATTTACAATTACCTATATAATTAGCAAATGTTAGCTAACATGCTTAACTAAGATGGTGAACATGGTACATATTATACCTGCTTGAGCTGGTTGATGGACAACAATGATGACAAAATTGTGAATAGATTGTAACGCGTAAGAAGAATGGATCTGCAAGGACCTTCAGGGGTCGCCAAACAGATAGGACCTGAGTCACGGGACACGTGTCCCTTTCCACCATCAAACCTGGCAGAGGATGGGCTGCACAGACACGCAATACCCATAACTCAAGCTTGAGCCCTTGTATTTTGAGAGCGGAGCACACAGGATTAAGGTTTAATGAGATCAGGCAGATATGAAGGGATGAGCCCATTTACAGTTTCGTAAGGTCCGATCTGACATGGATAGGGAGCCAATGAAGTGTGATACGATCACATTTTTTTTTCGAGTTTTGGTTGAGATTCTAGCTGCAGCATTCGGGAACCATTTGAAAGGCTTTTAGTAATAGCACGCGGCAGACCCGACAACAAAACGTTACAATAATCTCTGGATGAAACAAAGGTGTGAATTAAGGATCTCTGCATCAGCCAAGGACAGAAAAGTCCTGATTTTAGCGATGTTGCATCAGTGGAAAAAGGCAGTCTTGGTAATGTGTCAGTGGATTTGCTGTGGTTAGAAAACAGCAAAAATGACACTTCCACTAAAGGCCTTCATGGGTCACTCAGTTTGTACTAGCTATCCAAATTATACTCGTGTTGTTGTATGTGGCTGTGGCTTTTTTTCGTCTACAGCTGCTTGTTGGTGCCACATCATACTCCTGCCAGTGTTGTTTCTTTGGGTTCACTGCATTTTAGATCAGGCCCAATTATCCTCAGGTCCCTTTTGGATCTTTTCATTTTTTTTTCTGGTTTGGGTAGGGTAGGTTTTCCAAGGGTAGGGTGGACCATGAAGCCCTCTGTAACTCTCACCTCGAACAGTCTCTCAAGGATGCATTTTGTTTTGCTTATCTTGCAGGTGGAGAGAGAACTACCTTAAATAATACAATATCATTATGTTGCCATAGCAACTGATGCTTAATTCAGTGACTCTTTGATAGGAGAGCTGGTGTATCGGAATCACAGGTAGTATTTGACAATTAGAGTACAGCCTTCTTATAATGCGATCTGAGGCATCCCTCTGTTTTTCATCACGGTTAAAAACCACTTATTGCACAGTCCATGTCTTTCACAGGAGGTGACAAAAACGCAGAATCACACTTCTGTAACTTATATTTCAATAATGCGAGTGGAGGAGACAAAACAGCAGGCCTGGTTTTCCTTTTTTTAACTTGATTCTCCCGTATCTGTTGTTAAATGTGTAAATCCATCATTCCCCAAGGGGCCGTGCATAATTGATGGAGACGCTTTGCAGGCAGAACCCTGTTGTTCTGTGCAGGTCGGTAATGTAATGAGCGTTTGAAACGCAGTTGAGCCTGTGTCATTGCGTCCGGCCTCGCTGGACTAACTGGACTAACTAAAGCGAGGTGCGTGGGGAAAATTGCTTGTTTAGGCTTTTGGATCTTGCTGTAGCTGTAAAGAACTTTAGATCAATGGAAGCACAATATATTTTGCTCGTAAAGTAAACACGCTCAGCGTTTGGGCGGGCTGAAAGATCTGTGGACGACCACGTTTCCGCTGTTGTGAAAAAGGCAGTATTTACTCATGACACCCAGCTCTATGACCTGTCAACATGGTTGCGGCAGATTGTTCTTGTGCACTTTGTGCTTGAAAAGGCCTGTGTTTGCACTGTGGGACTGTGGGATTCCTCTCTGACGCGCATAGACTTTCCTCCCACAGGTCCTGACAGACTTGAAAGTAAGATGTGGACTATTAGTCATAAATAAAACACCTGTAGGGTGGATCAGTTATTCACTACTTCCAGTCAGTGTGACGCAGTGTGGGCTATTTATACCGTTGTGTGTGTACTCTCTCCAAACAACAAGAAAAACTCATTCTCATTCAATCACAATTGTCTTAGCGACATCAGTGGGAGCCACATTATTGAGTTGACATCCGGTTTTACTTGTCACTGATGAATCACAGGAAGATCTGACTCACCTTCACAACTCTCACATTACATTTTTTACTTTACTTTTACCTTTTTTGGTACAAAACTTGTCGATGTGTACACGTACGTGTTTGGGGCTCTTTCAACCTGACTATAGTTTAGTTGTGTTTTTATTTGCAGTCCAACTGCATGGGCTAATGAGGAGTAAATTGCATGAACAAAAAGGACGATGACATCTAGTAGAAATGTGTCAGTGTCTTTTTTTAAATGGCTTCCCTCACAGGAATGCTGAGATTTAGGCTGTGAATCTGCAGTTATTCTGCAAATGTGCTGTTACTGTGTCTCTACAGAATTAAGAACTAATCTAAAATGAAGGCAGCGGCACTGCTGAGCACTGGGTAGCTTTCGCCTGTTTTGCACATAAGGCAACAGTGAATGGAACTGCAGCAGTGGAGCAGAGACATGAAAGTCTGATTGGATGAGCTGATGAGCACTGTAAAACTCTCAGCTGCGCCCACTTCAGTACCAGCACAAGGCCACATTTGCTCATGAAATCAGAACCCTGCTTGTAACAGAACTTGGATTTTTGTATTAATACTTAATAATGTATGTTTCTATAAAAGATTGGCCCAGTAAAAAGCACTGGGATTTACATCTTTCTAATTCTGAGTTTCTTTAAAACCAAAAAACTGAGCTTTTTCTATACATTTCAATGTGGACACAACCTTTGGGCAGGGGCTGCACCTCCCCTAGTGATCAGTCCACAACCATTACTGTGCCTCCATTTGGCTTTGTTGAATTATTCTTCCTCCAAATTAAACAACAAAATAAATCGTCTGTCAATGTACCACGCTGTTGCTAGCTAGCTAACTCATGAATGTTAGCTCTGTGCCGCTAAAAGTTGAAGATTGATCGATGGGTGGATGTCGTGATATCATTGGTTGAACGTGGTTGGTTCAAGCTTACCTAAGCACGCGTCATATTTTGTTTTAAAGAAAGAAAACGATTGGATTTTGACATAAGAATACAAAGAAATACATTTGTTTTTGTAGTTTTTTGGTATATATTGTTAAATAGGTGCACAATATGGCTGAGGATGTGATCTAAAAGGATTAAAAAGGCATTTTTCTTCACACATATATATATATATATATATATATATATATATATATATATATATCTCGATTCTAAGATTTGTCAAGCTTTGCCACTTTACCCGAAACATATGTCATTTTGGGGCGCTGGCTAAAACGACTGACGATGACGTTCTCCTATGGAGGACAGCCTCACATAATAAGCTGCTGTTTATATGTACATCGTTCTGTCTTAAAACTAAACAACATCCAAAAAGATGATCACATTGAAAACCCCACCACGCCACATGTCAAGAGACATTTTCCCGGGCGGCTAACTTCACGGAAGGAAGACACCTCAAAAGGTCTGTTATTTTCAACACGATATCTTAAAACGTAGTCCTTACGGTTAATTACCATCAACCCGGCTTAAGTGTGGTTTCTGTTGGCTCCATGGTCGTCAGTTTCCCTCATAACAATCTACAGTCAGTGGCAGCGAAATTAAGTCTGACGTGAAGGCTTTCTTGTACCACACAAGTTCACATTAAGTTCACATTCTTCATGGAAGCAGTAGTAAGTAGTAAGACTATACAACACTAAAGCAACTTCCGCCTGTTTGAACGTGCAGTGAATATTTTATCAGATGAGGACCTAGTGGTGCCCAAAACCCTTTTTACTGACTTGTTACATAAGTTGGAAAGATGTGTAACCCGCTAAGCCAATGGGTGTTATTCGTCTTTAACAAGGGTTCCTTTCAGTAAACCTAATCTGACTCCATAAGACCTCTTTTTTTTTCCTCTCCATCTCTCCCTCTCTTCCCTTTCCTCTCTCGGGGGGGCTTGTAAAGCCTTGAGTCCAATTTCATACACTCTGTTTCCTCTTTTTTTATTACTCTCGCTCTCTCTCTCTTCATCGCGCAACTTGGCCTGGTGGTAATAACCCGGAATGTCGACAGCAAATCATCTCCTCTGTTCCAAAGGTTCACTGCGTGGTGCACGCTGACCTTACGCTCGGGAGCAAATAGTAGAAAATGAGAAACCTAGTGGCTGGAAATTACTCTGTCTTGTAACCTAGGTAGCATGATGGTGCGTCAGGGCAGCAAGAATGGGGATCTCAAGCCTACTGTCCGCTTCGAAATGTGTCTCAACATTCACAATGTACTTGTACTGAGGGGGGGGGGGGGGGGGGGGGGGCAATTTATTAGTCTGTTGACATTATCTAGACACATAATCTGATGCATAACACATCTCATACATTAATCATGGTTATTAAATTCTTTTGGGAATGTTAAATTGGAGGCTACATTTAGAATTGCAATCATAGGCATTCTGTGAAGGACCTGATGACTTCCAATAAGGCTCCCAGACGACTTAATAAGACACTTTAAGTTATAATCCTCAGGGTTGAATGAAACCAAACCAAACCCTGTGTTTGATACTAGGTATGGTCTGCATTTTTGTGAGGCCTAACGAATGTTTTGTAGAAGGCCTTCGACATAAAACACGCTGCATTACATCACTCGTCTTTGTCAGAGCCCTAGCCCTTGTATGCCCACCACCCCACCCCAACCACTTCCCTTATGTGCCGTACTAGAACATAACGATTCTTGGACTGGGTGAGAAAAAAAACAAAAAACGTCGCCAGGTAATATAATCCAGGCAATTTCTCCAAGAAGTGTTTGGCAAAACAACAAATGTATCATTTCTGTAACACGGGGCTGAACTACGCCATTGAGGTTGAGTCCCCCATTAAGTCCGGGTGGGCAGACTGTAGAAGGGTCAGTTTCTCCTCCCTGATCTGGCAGGTGCGGAGGTAACAGCTGCAGATCATCAGCAGTCAGGTTGGAACTGTTTAACTCCAGCCAGCTCCGTCTGTCTTCGGAAAAAGAAAGCTGGCTGCAAAGATGTTTGGCAAGCTTTGGCTCCAGGGGATGCACATTGAAGGGGGCGCTGACGGAGGCTTGATTTTTGAGATTGTCTGTTGGAGCATTTGCCAGCTAATTTGATGGTTCTTTTGGACTGTCACCGTGCTTCATTTCTTGGCTTGCTAATTAACTGGGTGCACCCAGGAGCAGACGGAGGTGGAAGGAGTTGACAACAGAACTGGTTTATGAGCCCATGGACTTGCCAACTGCCCTAGGATCTCCCCGTCTTGCTCATTTGTCCCGTGTGTCTCTCCAAAGCTTATTTTTCTGGTGCTCTACCAGTTTTATTTGCACATCAACTGTGTTTCTCCAGAGCCAAGTGCCACAGTGCACTTCCCTTGTACTTCCCCTAAAAAAAAAAAAAACATGTACTTTTGATTGTTATTGAACCACATCTGAATATTTAAATGTTTTTCATGTCAAACCTGTGTCACCACCCAAGCTGCGTGTCTCCCTCTACTATGATTATCAGAAAAATCAAGGGCTCATTTTGAACAGTCATAATCGTGTCTTTATGTCCGAGTAATTTAACTTCACCAACTGCAGCTGTATGGGCCAAAAGTGACAGAGTGTGCATGGTAAGGATATTCTCACCATAATATGGCTGAGTGAAACCTCATTACTATTTTCTTCATCCACATTCACTTAATTTAGTATATATATATTTATATATATATATATATATAAATATATATACAGTGCTTAACCCTTAGATGCACGAGTGACTGGACCCTACACTCTTCCATAAGTGGGTCAAAAATGACCCATATTAGAATCAATGTGTTTTTATGCCATTTTTGTCATTTTGGTTAAGAATAATCACTTGTATAATATTTAGTATTATATTTAGGACCACACAAGAATGATTTCATGTTTGAAATATCTTTATTTTTCACTTTTTAACATTTTTGAAAAAGAAAATTACCCAGAACAGCAATAGAAAAATGTGAAAATCCATTGTGTGTGTGTGTGTGTGTGTGTCTGTGTGTGTGTGTGTGTGTGTGTGTGTGTGTATGTGTGTGTGTGTGTGTCTGTGTGTGTGTGTGTGTGTGTGTCTGTCTGTGTGTGTGTTTGTGTGTATGTATGTGTGTAACTGTCCAGTCATTGACAGTTCCTCTCTCTTTTCCCTGTTTTGCCTTCTTGTCTCATCACTGTATGCAGTTCAGACAAACTATATGTATCATCAGTGATAAAGAGCTCCCATGAATCTTTTGGTGAGACAGTGGTGCTAAGCCCTTGTGCAGGCCCCGACTTCTGAGGATATTGTGGCTCTGTGTTCTGCCCTGGGTGGGAGGTAACTCGCTCCAATAAGAGCCCTTCCGACTCATTCTGTTGGACATGATTTGGACACTTTCTTCTTCAGAGGACACAGAAGAGGAATCTTCTGAGTCAGATTGATCCTGTTCAGTTGGATTTCCAGGTGGACGACTGCCACTGCCAC
Organism: Enoplosus armatus; assembly: GCF_043641665.1. NCBI lineage: Eukaryota > Metazoa > Chordata > Actinopteri > Centrarchiformes > Enoplosidae > Enoplosus > Enoplosus armatus. The sequence goes on from NC_092189.1 coordinate 3,535,008, forward strand.
CTGGACAATAGTCTGGGTCCTCATCATCAGAAATTTCACACTCGGAGTCCAACCCCGTTACTGCCTCTCCATCATCCAGCATCTGTAGGACCATTTCAACTGTGTATCTAGCAGCCATGACACCTTGGATGAGGAAACATAAGAGTAATGTTTTCAATAGATCAATATGTAGCTATATAAATAAATACACTCACACACACACACACACACACAGACACTACATATAGTAATGTTAGCTAACTTAGTTAGCTAGCTAGTGTTAGCTAGTTATAAAGTAGGCTAATTTGTTGATAAATAATAATAACATACTCTTTCACACAACAATCATGAATGACACGCACACACACACACACACACACACACACACAATACATATAGTAATGTTAGCTATCTTAGTTAGCTAGCTAGTGTTAGCTAGTTATAAAGTAGGCTAATTTGTTGATAAATAATAATAACAACAGTCATGAAAGACACACACACAATATTATATGAAGATAATACTTACACATATCAGCGCTTGCTGTGTAAAATAATCTTCCTGAGGGGTGACACTTCTGATATAGTCTGTGTGGTCCACACTTAATTTATTCCTGACAGCCACAGTTGATAAGATTCAAAGGTTCCCATTGGATTCCATAGAAAATGCATGCGGGTCATTTTTGACCCACTTATGGAAGCTTGGGGTAGTAATACAAAAACTACAATTTCTTAAAATGTATAAAAGGTAAGTTAAAAATGTAAATGGCATTATATCAAAAACATGTTTTTTGAGGAATACCTGGAATATGAAATGATAACAATTTTTCATTACGAAGATATTTCAAGAAAACAACCTCACCGGGTCATTTTTGACCCACTTATGCATCTAAGGGTTAACAAATGTATTAGACCACCTGTCATAAAAACGAGAAAACACAAATATTTTAGAAATCTGTCAAAAACTTGTTTCAAACTAGAAATTGTATTGTTATTTATTAGGCAAACAACAAACTGGAACAACTAAATCGTCCTTATTCACATATATTAACCAGAAATCTTAATATTCTGTACAACCTCCTTGGGCCCTGATAACAGCTTGCATTCTTTGCAACCACTAAAACAAATGTTTCTGTTCAGGAATGCAAGTAAATAACTGTAATTTGGCATCTCAATCAAAAAATAATAATGTGCTTTACTATTTATTTTCTGCTTTTTTGTAACAGTAACAGTAAATTTGAGAATTCATGGATAACAACAATAATTATATTTTAGCATTAAAGATGTCGTTTTGATTAAAGAGCTTGGCTTGCACATACTGGTGGATTAACCATTACAGAGACATCACATATTTTGGTCATCAGCAATACTGTTCATTTAGGGCAGCGGGGGCAAACGCCTTACACTGGGTGGTGGTCTGATACATTTGTTAAGCACTGTATATATATTTTATTCGTTTTTTCTGAAATAAACAAAAACATGAGCAAAGCATGGCCGCATTAATATCACAACCGCACCGCACAAAGCACTGCCAACATTACAAAGGAAAAAAGCGCTGCAGCACATTTCAGTTACGATCGACATAAAATTATAGCAATTAAAATGATTGACAGAGAGCCAATCTGCAACCTTTTTGATAGTCGATCAATCAAAAGTACGTTTTTAATCTTCTCTGATTCTATTGATTCTGCTTCTATGATAAACGGTGTATCTATGGGCTCCGTACTACATATCAACAAACCCCCCCCCCAAGACACCATATTGCTCATTACCCATTGACGATTACTTGATCGATCAAAGAAAATATATAATATAATATAAAAACAATCATTAGCTGCAGCCCTGTGTAACGTGACAACTCAGGTATAAATACACTTTACACAAAGACATACACACACACTTGATGTAGTTTTGTGTTGTGGGATCCCACTGGATGATTGGTTTACCCCTTAGTGGTTAGTCCGACCCTGTCCATCAGGTCCTTCTCTGTTATGCTTGGAAATGCCTCCTCCTCTCGTGCTCCCAGGGGTCCCCGTTAAAGCCCGGTACCACCGATGCGTCCTTTATTATGTCTTGCCTTGGTGAAATTAAGGATTGGACGTCCAAAAACGTCCTGCAGTCGACATAGACATAGTTCTGGCCCTTCAGCACGAGCAGCGTAAACCATCTCTCATCTAGTTTGGGTGTTTTATCTAATGATGTTGATAAAGAGGCGCCTAAATTAGGTGTATTTTTTGACTTTGATGCTCAGGTGAGGAAAGTGGTGCAGTCCTGCTTCATCCAACTGAGACATTTCACCGAGATCCGGTCATCCCTGTCCTCTGCAGGTTATCCATGCTTTTATCCCCCTCCAGACTTCAGACACACACTCACTCACTTTATTCTGGTATCAACATCCAAATACCTGAAAACAAAAACCACATCACACTCATCCATACAAAAAAAATGTAAATAAAGTTTTAGTGTTATTTAAAGTAGCAGTGAAACGTTCCATTGGAAGAACGGCATGTATTTCTCTGTAACACTGCAATGCAGCTGGGGACTATTCTTTTTATCCACTGGAGCAAAATGCACCATCTCATTAAGTGAAGACGCTTTGTTGTCAAAGTGTACCCTGCCCTGGTGTGAAGTCCAAGCCCTCGGAGTTAAGTCCACGCAAAAGCATTCCTGGTTGTATTTTAATTATCAAACGAAAGACAGCACAGAGTTCCCCTCTTATATCCTTCCATGCATCTTTTAATAAATGAACACAACCACAGAAAATGGAAATGTGTCCCCCACATTTTTATGCAGAGAGGACAGACTTTTGGAGTCGATCTTGTTGGGGGAACTGTGGTGTTTGTTGTAGTCTGTGGAGCATGCGACATAGACCCTCGATGAACCCCATATTCTCTTCATCACATAAGGAAAATGAATTAAGTAATCATGGATTTACAAGGTAACCTTCAGCTGGATGTGAACTGGATTTAAATATCTGACCGTCTGTAGAGTGTCGAGGTGACAGTGATTGTCTTCTACCTTTTAAGTAACAAATTGGGGTGTTCATCCCATTTTAACATGCACATAAAGACTGACACGTCTTATTCCTCCTGTGCATATTGATTTGTGTTGTCCTAAGACGACCCACACGGTTGGCCTGGGTGACATGTTCCTTCAATATAAGATTTATTTTGAGTCAATGTCCTGGTGCTGTAAATACTCATCATTGCTTATTGATCTGCAGCTAAAAGTAATCCCAAACAACTTAACTATTTCCAAAAAGTTAGGTAAACTGGATTGTGGTCAAGTGCCACACACACACAGGGTGCGGAAGTTGGAAATGATTGACAGTCTAATACGTGGTCGATTTTGGTCTTTTCGTGGGATTTGTGGTCAGTAAGTCTTTAACACAGGTCCCAAATTACACCTCTTAAGGGTCCACTCAGGCCTCATCAAAGCAAGAGCTCTGGAGAAATACTGACCCATGTCCCTACCTCTCAAGATCCTCATTTTCTAATAATTACTGGTCTTTTGTGTGTCATTCTTTGAGCATTTTTACATTTTCACAGCCCTGAAACATCACTTTGAGCAAAAGCACAACAGAGCTGTCCATGGTCGTGAAAAAGGCAGCGACCGATGCTACTTGTGATGGACCCCCAGTGCAGGACTTTCGGGGGGGCCACCCCTCAACCCAAGATATGCGCAAACAAGCATGCAAACAAATCCAGATTTGAAGACATGCACACCCTGCAACAAAGCATAGTAACATAAACTGAGAGAATAAACGACTTTAAAGTAGTTTAACAAGGATAAATAAGGGCCCGTGTACAAGATAGGGACGAGTCTCTGGGAAGCCACTGGACCCCCACCAGGCACTTAACCCCCCCGTTTCCAGTCTTCATGCTAAGCTAAGGCTGTAGTGAGGTAATATGTTAGCAAACAGTCGCCGACCTACACATCCAGCACTTAACATTGTCATTCCACACGATCGGTCATTTGGAGTCGTGTTTCTGGCCACCTTGATGAATGTCAGTCCAACATTCACTCTCTATTTGCTCTGTTTTTGGTCTCCAGCAACTCCCGAGGGAAATATCTATCTATCTAAATATAGCTAAATGCTCCACTTTGTTCAGTGGCTAGTCGCGAGCTGAGCTGAGCTGAAAGTCACTATAAAGCCCCGTGAAGTCGAGGGGAGCTGCATATTCAGGTGGTAGTTCTCTGTAGGTTCATCACTGTGAGCGATGTCCCTCACAATGTCATCTGATACGTTGTTATTCTAAAAAAAAAAAAAAATGATGATTATAGCTGCTACGGTATTAACAAACATGTTTGTAATTAACCAAATCTCTCATACAGTGAACCTCTCTCTCTCTGACCCCCCCTGGGTCTGACTTTGACCGGTTGATAAGCCAGCCTTGTTGTTGGCATATTATTATGTACATAAATTGTGGTTATCTGGCTGCTGCTTTGTCAATTGCAACAGCACGACAATGAATCAAGCTAAATGCGGGTGCGGGATTTTTGAACCACAGCACACATTGCCTTGTGTGCTTACAGTAACGCTGCTGTCTTCCACAGAAGCTTTTCCAAAATCTTATCAAAAAAAAAAAAACCCAACACATTTGGCAGTGACAGCACGGAAATTCGCTCTAACAGTTTGGCACAGTGACCAATCAGAAACCACAAATCTCCTTGAAAAAGCACCCCGCTCACCTTCCAACAACCCATCAGTTAAATGGACACCACATTCTTTTAAGGCCGCATGCACTGAGCTTGGCACTGGGCAAAATACTCAACAGTGTCCTTTATATCTGCATGCCAAGCTCTGCTCTTTGTAATAGCTGGAATGGTCCCTTCATTTAGTCTTTTCTGTGGCGCTGCTGCTGCTGCTGTGCGTGGGTTTTTGATCTGTTTTGATTTTGAAAAGGTTCACCCTGCTGCTGTAATTGCACGGTAGATGCGTCAGAAAGTGTCCCGAATTCCCTGGGCAAGTTATTATGCAGTGAATTTCCAGATTCGGCTGTTAGCTGCCAAGCTAACCTCACCCAAACTACTTTAGTAGGACATTACCAAACACCATAGCAAATACAGTTTCATTCATTGTGAGGGTAAATAAAAGTCTTTGCTGGTGGGATTTAAACTTCTGGAACTGGCGTGTCAACCCTTTAATGTGAACAAAACAATGTTCGAGTAAAATCAGCCTATACTTAGCTCTTAGCTCTTAGCCGTTCCACACTGCATGCTGATTGTACACTGCGACTTTGCCACTGCTCGACTCTTCAAGCACGTCACCCCATATTAACTGACGTATCGGTGTCGCAAACACATCACCGACATATCATTCCCCTTTTCAAGCTGGTATGGTAAACAGTTGCTAATGCACATATTCAGCAGACATGGCGCAACATTAGCATTCATCTGGGGGTCGTGTTTCGGGCCACCTGGTGAATGGGAGTAAAACGTTCAGTCTCTTTCAGCTCAGTCTTTGGTCTATTTGTTTTTATATGAAAATATTGATTATAGCCCTGTGAATATTTCTTTTGTTTTGACGTTTTCTGAGATCTTCCTGGGACTTTCTCACCATATGTCACTATCGACATCGATGAGAATGAGTACTGCCTCCTTCTCCTTTGTGCAATGCATTATGGGACAATATAGTGTAATGTACATTTTTTTTCATACTCATTTTATGCTTTATTTCAGATACAGATTGAATGTGCTTGCTGCATCATACTGAGGGCCTGAATTTAAGGCAGACGCATAATGAAGCCGCTGCTTTGTGATCATTTACAAAAAGGCATGAGATGACTGTTTCGTGATTGTAGCTTTTTAACATGCCCTGAACGTGACGCGGTACCCACTTTTGGGAATCGAAATTAGGCAAAAAGACCAAACTAGTGCAGCTGCGCTGGTTTCGCCATCTATGCACAGTGTTTACAACTGTGGCAAGGATTTTCAAAGCAGAGAGCTCTCGTGTCATATAGTACAGACAAAGTACAAGAATCAGAAACAAACATTCAGTGTGCTTCGAATCATCATGTTCATCAAGTCTATTATGAACGTACTACGTATGTATCTATGTATCATGTACATGTAAACGAAAAAGTTAGTGTGCTTTGACCTGAAGCACACATATGGAAGAGAGATGTAAATCAATCCATGATGCCTCTAATATGCTTTCTAAATAGGATGCAGGTGTTGTCACGTGCTGATTCCTCCCAAATTAACACTTTTATACGAGGCAAGAAACCCGTTAAGGCACGCTTACCTGACAACAGATCATTGAACACTTCTTTCAAAAGGAAAAAAAAAACCTCAAAACCTCATGCTGCACTGACCTGCCAACAGAGACAAAGAAGGCAACACAAAAGAGAGAGAGAGACAGAGAGGGACAGGCTAAATGGACACAAATCAATTCTAGAGATGATTTATTTGTAGAGATGAGAATCTCTTTGTAGCAGAAATGAGGGAAGGGGCAGATAGGAGGAAAAGGGGCCAAGAAAGTGCTGGAAGAATCAACCGACCTCCTCCATCTGCTAAAAAAAATGTCTCCTGTACTCATCTCGACCACTAAATGCGTCACAAGTGATGCTGCACTCTCGGATAGTCTGATGACATCTGAGTAGCCTACGGAATAGTTTGGTGAATCATGCAGCGGTATCAAATGATTCTGCACGGCGCTGCTCAAAGTGCCGAACACTACCCATCTGTCTCCCAGTGATAGCTGGAGCTCCATCAGTTCAAGGAGACACCACTTTACTTCAGGTCCATTCATCTCTCTCACTCAGCAGCTGCTCAATAGCTACATGCGTGCTCTCTGTCTTTGTTTGGAGGTGGAGGTTTGTCAGGCGGCGCAGGTCCACGGGAAAAAAAGAGAAAAACTTCTGCCATCCGATGCCCAAACCACACTCCTGAAGACTGTGGGCTTGAAAAGACGCCCCTGGCTGTGTTGTGCGGTGGTCGCTGTGACGTTTCAAATGGCTATCCCGCCTCGAGACGTCACAGATGGGGGTGGCTCACGTGTCACGGCTGACTGACATCACTGATGGTCTTGCGCCAATCTGCCCGTCAATCTCACGTCACATGGTGGTGAAAACTGGGCCTAAGATGGAGCCCTGAGGGACACCAAAGGCTGCAACTGTCTTATCTGAGCAGCGTTCGACCATGGCCACAAGACCTGTCAACCAGTTAAGTAGGACCTGAATCGACAAAGAACCCAATGTTCTAGTCATGGTCCACGTGTTTGATATGTTCTAGTCTCGCATAGCCAGACCTCCACACTTTGGAGGAAAGTCTGGCTTCACCCACCATCTCATTTGTGTTGGGAGGTGCTAAGCCCAGGATGCAGCGACGGTGCCCATGCAAAATAGTGGTGGGTGGGGGGGGGGGGACTTGTTTTGGTGGAACATTTGCACGTGGGGAGGAGAAAATCCCCGCTAAAGAAAAAGGCCACATAAAATAGTAAACGAAGACTATGTGATTTTATGTTTACTGTTAAAAAAAAAGACAAACATAACTCGATCATTGGTGTCGTAGAGGTGAAGCCTGCCTATATTTTTGCTCTGGGAGGACCTCACTGGACCCGTTAAAACCACAGTAGTCAGCAGAGTCAGGCTAGGTGTGCCCCAACAGTCTGCCAGAGGTTTTATGTGACACTTTAAAACATCTTTTTAACATTTAGCTTTATCCCAAATTGTTTCTTCTTCTTTTTATTTAGATTTATCTTATTTGACCGAAACCATCCTTGTTATAATGTAAATATCATGATCATTATTTTTCATTTATTTATTTATGTTTGTTAAAAAACCTACTTTTTCACGGAGGGTTTTCATTAAGCGTCTGAAAAGCAACACTACCCAGTATCACACACACACACACACACACACAGCCTGAAATGTATGAGCTAACAGCAGTGTATTAGTTGTGACCTTTCTGGATGCACTAACAAGGCGGCCAGGCTGCAGTGAGTTGTCAGCAGTGCGGTGCTAAAGCCTAATCACCAGCAGTAACCTTAGTGAGAGGGGGAAAAAAACAGGGAATCTGCAAAAATAATGAATCTGCCTGATCCCACCAGGGCTGCGGCGGTTCATCCATTTGAGACTCTTCAAATGGATGAGTGGGGTTCAAACCTCTGTGTCAGCACACAACCGCTCTGCTGAAGTGTCCTTGAGCTATTGAGACAAAACGTGCTCCAATGGGATTTTTATTTTTTTTTCTGAGGTCTGCACCCCTGGAGTGGGAAGCAGCGGGAAACTCATTATTAGAAATATCTCCTTACTCACGCCTGATTGTAAATGAGAGATAACTTTGGAAAACGTGCAACTGGGAACTTCTCACGGAGAAAGAGGGAAAGAGCAAGTGAAACAGAGACAGAGCGAGGCATATGAGCTAACCAGCCGGCATTAGCTTTGACCTTTCCCGATGGCTGGGCAGAGCCAGCCGGGGCCTAACGCAGGGACTGGTGGTACTCTGCTAAATGCTAGCATGTCACAACCGATCTCATCAAATCTTTAATTCAACCTTTCCTCTGCCCCAATGGGTTCTGGATGTAATAAGCAATATCTTCATAGCGCAAAAAAGGCCAACATACCAACAAGGTTTTGTGTGTGAGAGAATGTGAGATGTGTTGTGTGTGTGTGTGTGTGTGTGTGTGTGTGTGTGTGTTTGTTTCACTGCTGGAATTGTAATACTGTCACATACAGAAAATGGAAGGATATGAAATAATATGACCGAAAGAGTGTGGCATTTGGAAAAACAAGCACCTAGCCTGCCCGCAATTTACCTTTCTATAAGGCTGTTTTATTTCAGCACCAAGGAATATAACCTTAAAAGTGAAAAAAAAAAAAAACACCCGCACACACACACACACACACACACACACACACAGCCCTGAAGCGGATTTCATACGAGCTACAAGAACACACTGCCGGCTTTAGCTTATCTGCCTCCACGCTAAACTCTTCCAGAACAGCAGGGACAGAAAAGAAAAATGATTAGACTTTTGCTCCTGTCGCCCCCAATTGTATGTTATCCAATGTGCTTTGGTGCAATCCGTATTTGTGAGCAAGAAAAACTCTCCCAAAATGACCCTACTAACAATACCTCTAAATGGCTTTATATGAGCTCGCTCATAGATCTTTTTCACATCAGACATTTTCACAGCAGGCAAAGCGTGGGTGTAACTCATAAAATGGATCATGGCTTTGTTACATTAAGGCAGTTTTAATTATTGTTTTTTTTTTTTCTTTTTTGGCCACTTGGACAAAGAAGGAAAGAGTCTGTGAACAGTGTTGTCATATTATAAGCGTATAAAGTTTGCAAATCTGGCTAATTCCACATCCAGCAGACATGTAATGACGTTAGCATTTATGGGGATGAGACAGAAGAAAAGTCCGTAAAAAACAACAACAACAATAACAACAAAAATACAGCTGAAAGATGCTAAAACGTTCTATTTAGCTGTGGGTTTGTCGACCCCTCTCATGTTGCACGTAGCCATTTCATCCATTGTCATTTTAAATTGGTATTAACGTCCCAGTAAGCCATCCAGTGAGCCAGTGTCCATAATACCAGGGGCCTGACACTGGGACTCCTATCAATAAAGCTGTGATTATTAAAAATTAAATCTAATAGGTAATTTTTCTTTACTTTTTACTGTGATCAAGTCTCCTCTTTCGTACTGGCTCTGAATCCAAATTCCACATCATTACCCCTGACAAGGAGTTTGTTGTGTCATTGTCAGCCAGATATCTCAAAAACTACAACCGATTCAAATGGAAATTGGCGGAGGGTTACGCCAAGGAACAGGCGCTTACTTCTTGGTGAGGAGAGCGCCACCAAGTGGCCATAAGAGTCTCCCGTTCACTCACGCTGCCTCACTGTAAGGCAGTTGCAGTGTTAACCTGTTTCTGAATTTTAGACCAGGTAACTGAATATATATAATGGTAACTTAGCAGTGGAGGCTGATTGGATAGACACACAAAATGGCTGTCCAATAAAAATGATAATTCATATTGTTGGGTGTTCTCTTATTGGACAATTTGCTGTGAGTGTGTGTGTGTGTGTCACTGTTTTGTGACAAATGCACATTTAACGTTGATTTGTGTGCACACAGTACGTAACAGCATTCATGTCGTCAATACACATTATTCAGCAGGGTGGATCTCTTCATAGAATTCACTTTTCATTACGATTGCTTTCATAATTGCACGGGGGCACACACAATGGGCAGATGTCTGGACATTTTTGTTGTACAGTGATGAGGGTGGAGGGCAGCTAATGGCTATTGGAAATCATGGCAGATGAGAACCTTTTCATTTTGTGCGTCAAAACATGTGAAATTGACATCCGATGGAGAGGAAGAGTGGGAGAAAAGAGAGGGGAGTAGATGACAATGAAGACAATCTCTAGACAAGACAAAACTCTTCCTAATGAGTCTCATTATGCTTCAATTTGACGTTTTTTTGACGAGATTGTGGGGCACTCAAATGCTGCACGGACACCGACTGAAATTCCATCAGGGTTAGCACCACTTTGACGCACCATGACGCATGGTGCATACTTCCGCTCTTCAGAAAGCAGCATGAATTGATTAGTTTGGCCAATGAGGGGCAGCGGAACAGGCTGTGAGTGCAAAACATTGATGAAGTTGCCCATTTGCACAGCCAGCAGACCTGGAGGAACATTAGCATTCATTTGAAGTTGTGTTTCTGGACACCTGATCAATGTGTGTCCGATATACCGCCGTTTCCTGGCACAAAACACCTGGCTCTTTAGCGGCTAAATGCTAAATAATGTGTGATTAATGTGCGGCCTATGTTTTTACTTTGTTGCTTTTTATGACCGTTTGAACTGTAAAGCGTCTTTGAGTACCCTGAAAAGCGCTTCATAAATAAACTCTATTATTATAATTATTTAATATTTCTTAGGTGCTATATTCACCAGCTAGCTGCTGGTCAGGTACCATACTGGTTGAACAGGGCTTTGTCGCTGAAATCAGCTGCCTGCCACGTCCGGAGACAAAGTTGATGAACAACGACACTTTAGCTGCAGCTGTAAAAACCACAGCAATGAGCTGAAAGATGCCGAACTGCAGAGCTGGGTTGATAATACTACTATGTGTTTTTTCGCCATGAGCAACAACCCTTTTCAAATTACACATATCAATATTTACACATATTTAACAATGGATAAAATGGCTTTGTGGAGCTTTGAACAACACTGAAGTAAGCCAGTGTTGGACTGACTGGAGCAGAACAGACAGCAGGAGCCGGGTGGCCATGTTGTTTTTCCTCTTTTCTCTCCTGTCTTTTTACTGTTTCTGGGTTGGACAATGTCGTTGTTGTGCACATTTTACAGCTCTGCTTACGATGTACTCAAACACGTACATGTGCAAGCCTGTGTGTGTGTGTGTGTGTGTGTGTGAGTGTGTGCGTGTGCAGAGAGTTGTGGGATAGTACATCATTTTCTCAATGCACCTGACATTCCCTGTAAAATATGTAATGAACATGCCCTGCGCGTCCTGTTATATACGTGCATACTTACTGCATATAATAAGGAGTTTTATGGTTTGTTAACAAAAATAACTTTCTCGCTCTCGCACTCTCGCCACTCCCCCCCTACCCTCAACATGCCCTCCCGACATGTCTACCCATCTCCCTCGCTCTCTCTGCGGGCCCATTAAAACCAGCGTGGTGCCTCTCTTAAGTATGATTAGTGGGGCTCCGTAGACCATCAACAAACAGCTTATCAACAGAGACGCATGAATGTTACATGAGCAACACCGCTAAAGCATCTACACAAAGGATTCACCCTTGTCCTGTTTCTCTCTGTTTGGTCCGTGTGTTAATCAGCGGTAATTAAGGTTTTGCAGTGACAAACACTGTCAGCCATCTCCCATGATGCCCCACAGATGACGATCCATCTCCTCGTCCACTTCTTCTCTCTTTCCTCTCATCTCTCTGTATTTGTTCGCATGCCCCTCTTGGTTTCCATCTGCTTGTCCGCAACTATCCTCCTTTTCTTTGTGCGGTTCTTTATATATTTTCACATCCCTCTCTCTCTCTCCGGTAACGACCTGCTGATGGTTCATATCAGCAGCTCAATGGGGCAAAGACAGTCATGCGACTGCTGCCATTACATTCAAATGTGGAAGGAGGGCTGCGAGGCATTTAAATAGATGAGGAAATGACTACAGATGGGCAGAGGGAAAGAGAGAGGGAGAGGGAGGTGATTCCTCATGCAATCCTTTATTAAAGAACCAAGCCAAGTTTACTTTAAGTAGAGCAAACAGAGAAGTAAGAAAATTAGCTTTGATCTTTTTTCCATTCTCTTTTTTAGAAGAAAACAGATTTTTTATTTTGTTTAAGTTTTACTCCGAAATCCCTGTCCTCTGTAAGTTCTCATCCAAGCTCCAGCTTGTGCTGCGTGGGGTGCAAATTGTAATAACGCTGTCATAAAACTACTTGTATCAGAGGCACAGTGATTTTGATTTAAGCTTCATCTTAAAATGAAGACTATGTGAGTTTGGCTGAACAGCAGCCGCCACTGTGGCCACAGACCCTCTTTCACACACGGGGGGGGGAATAGGAAGAGGAAGTGCATTTATTTATTTCACAGCCAGCGAGAGAGTCAGGAAAGGGCCACCGAAGGCCACCACCAAAGGACCCTGGTAGCCGTATGCGTATAGTATATCCATTTCCGTTTTTACACCATGCAATGTGGTGGCAGAATTCAACATGGCTGATGTCGTAAGAAGTCGTACACTCAATATCAACAACTGAATGGTTTTAATCCTTATGACAAGCCATTCAATAACTCTCTATAGCGATTTCATCATTAACAAATCAGTGTTTACTGAACAGAGTCACAAGTAAACTTAATCAACAGGGGTCCAGGATAAATTACATGAAATATCAAGACCATTGCTTTGAACAAAGGCAAGACAGTAAGACAGTCTCCACCTAGCATGAGTTACACATTCATGTAAGGGCTGTAATAGCAGGCTACCACTTCCTAAGCCTGAGATATTGGCATCTGAAGCCTAAGTGAGACAAGCGCTACCCCAACCCCTCTTGTGTTAGACAACTTGTCCAACACGGGGCTTCTAGATTTGGACCTGTCCCACGTGGGTCACCGATTGTACTGTCACTGTCCACCAGAAAGCTCCGGTGGCATCGTCCCGCACCACATAGCTCTAGACTTCGCAGCCCTTCCCTTGATGCAGCACAGTTTGGGAACCATCAGTTTTGACTTCGTAACGACAGCTGATGCATCTCGAGTCCCTGAAGGTTCCCACACCAGTCATCAGTCCCCGTGTCCTGCATATGGGGGCAGCTACGGCGACCGAGGCCGACAGCCAGACGTTTCCGGGAGTTTGGCGTGCGTTGAACAGGAAGTGAAGAGCAGGAGTCTGCCGCCAAGGCACCAGCAGCTCAGATGATCAGAGGGTCAACGAAGCAAGCACCTGCAGTCTGAAGTCCTGGCAAGCTACGCTGAACTGGCACATGTTAGCGTCCTGCCTGTTGGATTTGTCATTCCCCCCTGAAGCACCACCCGCCCATCTTGGGACCAGCCCAGATGGCCGGGTGCACTGACACCACTGACAACCCCCTCATTTGGCCTTGTTGAGGCGAAGAGCACCAATAAAAAAAATAAAAAAAATGATGTTACCCAGGCGCCGCACATCAAGGACCAGGCCGGCCATGCAAATCTGAGGCGTTCACATAGGTATTACTGGCAGGTTCAGGGCCAGCTGGCAATTACTGGACTGGAATGGTGTGACTTTGACACTGACGCCACGACAGATTGTGGCGTGACGAGGGCGACACCAAGTTAGACGTGTCCCGCAATACAGCACTTACGTCACACCAGGCTGAACGCTGTTGCTGTAGACCGTTTCACATCTTTGTTCTGGGTAACAGTCTGGATATTTAATGTAATTTACTTCCCCTACGACTGTTTTGAGACTATCCCAACTTAAGGTCCTCTTACCGTTACTCTTGCTCTCTCCGGAGCCATCAGCTGTATCACACGATCTTCATCAGCAGATGGCGCTTGCTCAGTCGCCAAGGAGATTGATCTGTTGACATGTAAACTCCGTGGTTTCTGTCCTCTTTATTGTTCGCCAGTCGTCGTTATATGTGTAAGCTTCAGGGACATGTTTGACAAGCGATGTGTCTGCAAATATTCATTGTCCCCCTCCTCACTGTCAAGTCGCTTTGGATGAAAGCATGAAGTCGGCGAGAAAACGTTTGGCGTTTTTTTTTAGAAAGGTGGAGATGGGCACTCACTGTTTTTTTTTTTTTTATTACTGTATAATTTCACTTCACCTCCAACTAAGGGTGGAGTTGACTTCATTTTATAAGGGCCCTGGTACAATTTGGGCAATCACACGACTGCAACAAATGCTGACTGCTGCTAAAGTCAGAGGCGAAGAACAAAGACGCAGAGAGAGAGAGAGAAAAAGTGTTAAATAGATCTCTATATCATTAAGGCCATAAATGACACAGCTGCCACATGGCTCAGGGGAGAGGGGAGAGGGGGGGGGTTAGTGGAAAAAGTAGGAGGGTGGTTGGTTGGGGGTGCAGGGCGGGAGGCAAGGAGAGATAACAAGAGGAAGTGTTTACAGACCCTTTTTATTTTCCCATCATCCTCGGCAGTGGAAACGAGAACATCCACCGTCACCGACAACAAAAGGCACCAAAACATGTAATCACAGCCTGTCAGGAGCACAATAAAGTCACATTTATTAATATCTACGCATGCACGCAACCAACAAAAACAACCACACATGCACACACACACACACACTGCAGATACACACCCCCACAGGGATATCTTAAGACATTACAAAACACCTTATTTCAAAATAACCCTCATTTTTTTAACTGCAGAAAGAAATGCGGTGCATTAACAATTGCCCAAGCTCTAAAGGCACGTGGCGACGATACACTTACCCACAATGGAGATACGTGCACATAATCTATCTGAATTCCATCACACACACACACACACACACACACACTGATATTGGCATCCATGATGATAAAACTCTCCCAGGGAGTCGGCCACTCCCTGCCATACATCCAGTAATGAGTTTTTCTGTGTTCACGAGAGGGGAGAGCGGCATGTTGCATCAGTCTGCTAACACAAATGAACCTGCTGATGTATGGACTGTAATTAAGGGCGACGATAAGGGACGGTAATATATATGTGTGAGCGCACATGAGAGTGTGATCGCAATTAGACGCTGTGGGGATAATGACACAGGAGGTAAAGGTCGATGTCCCCCTGTGTTGTTTAAAAGAGAGAATGACGGCATGTGGGGGTGGGGGGGGGGGTATAATGATCCCTGTGGGGAGACTGCGTCATTGCAGCATCAGAAAAAAAATGGATTCCAGTCAGTTTTGTATTGTAAAAAAAAAAAAGTAATGCTTTAACCATGTGTGTGTTTCGCAAAACACACAGTTTGACTGGTAATTCATTAATTACATGAAGTCCCCCATGTGAAAAGGGCTTAGGACGGCTCGCCCTCCCCTCCCCTCTTTGCCTCCGGGGAGCCTCAGCCCCATGACAGAGCAAAGTCTTTTTTATCACTTTGCTGAGCCTGCAGGCAAACTGTGCTCTTACCGCTGCCTCCCCACCATGAAACAGTAAAACACACTGCAGTGGTAACTAACGCTTAGAAGCCCGAGCTGTCAGAGGACCGGGCCGGCTCCTCGCCGAGACGTGTCTTTGACTTTTGGAGTGTCTTCGCAAATTGCGTGGACGCTAACGATCGTGCAGTTGTGTAATGAGCGCGCTGAAGCAAAGCTGTTACTCATCGCATTAGATTTTCCGTGCACGACCTCTTGATTGTCCATTTTGATTACTTGTTCTGTGCACAACGCTATGGCAGTCATGTTTCTGATAAAAAAAAAAAAAAACGCCGAGCAGAAAGAGCCTGCAGACTGGACCAAAATAACATAATCATACAAGTGAAAATGACATTACCTAATATTTCAGTAAAAACTAATCCTGTTGGGACACACACACACACACACACACACATATATATATACAGAATTTTTAGGCCAACTCTACACAGAGCAGGTGAATTCAGGAGATAACTCTGATCCTGCATTGATTTCAACACTGCAAGCATGAAAAGAAGGTCTGGATTCAGGGAGGAGAAAGGGTAAAAGAGGAGATTTTAAAGCCCTGAGACAGAGCGAGAAAAAAAAAGGTTTCAACTAAATGTCAGTAAGCATTTCCTCATGTTTAGGTGAATATTTAAATTTATTCGGGGCAGAGGTGGCATTTTTACACCTTACACATGCGGTAAGAGAAAAGTTAGTGAAAGTCACGGTTTGCAGAATGCTGCATTTGAAAGCTTTATGAAAGCTTTATTTAACACTCACTTGCCTCCCGTATGTGGGTTGACTGAAGACTGAAGTCCGTATTTACAGCAACAGCCCAAAGGACCAAATTAATTTCTATAGTTAATTTTGGCATGTTGCGCCAGTATGTGCCAGGGATGGCAAATCCACTGTGAACCTCTGGTGTTCCTCAGATATTTGGATCCAAGATGATTTACATAAATTTACATGTTAAATAAGATGCCTCGAATAAGGGCAACGTTATGCAAATTCCTGAAAACTAATTATTAAAGCTATTTATTTTTGGTTTCACTTCCAGGGTGAGCCTTAGTTCTGTAACCGAGCGACTGCCGCGTGCCGTCGGCCACTGCATCGGTGAGCGCCCCCCCCTGTCACTGTGCGCCGCCACTCCACTCATTTGCACAACGTGACCGAAGCAACACTGTGAACAACAGATGGAGGTCTGTATGTAGTGTAGAGGAGAGAAGCAGCAACAGTGATATTAATGAGTTTACAGTTGACTTAAAGCTGCACTAATTGTTTTTTTTGTAGTTTTTTTTTTAATTTATTTTAGAACAAGCACAGCATGTTTTATAAAGCTGGAATGGCGAACATAGTGCCTATTTACACATCCACCTGACACGCAGCGACACTGGAATTCATTTGGTGTTGTTTTTTCCAGCCGCCCGACCACCAGGTCCCAATTTTCACTCTCCTTTTAGCCCTGTTTTGGTCTCCGCCAGCTTTGGCAGCCAAATGTTTGGCACCTTTGTCTGTGGTTTGCATTATACAGGGTGCTCATCAGAGCTTTTTAGCTGGAAACACCTGCTTCAGGGTTGCTGGCTGTAAAATCAAAGCAATGAGCTGAAAGTCACTTAAACCTATAACACTGCTTGTTGTTGCATTGCATTCGGGCCTAATACTAAAAAAAGAAAATATATACATTCATAATACCTGCCATGTCTGAGAGGATACTATCCAGCGTGTTTACCCACTGTATGTAATTCTTATGTGCCATAATTCCATCCTCCATCATCTCCATCCACATTTCATAACTCACCTAAGCAATTTAATTGGTCAAAGATGATGCGCTGGAAAGTACTTTAAGCGCTTATCCTCCATCCTCTACTTGCTTACTGTTGTAAACAGGAAGCTAGTGGCAACCGTCCCCGTTTCCCCCGTGTTTTTTAACCTTATGCGCGTATCCCACTTCCGCTAAAAGCTTCGGAGACGACACGCGTGTTGGTAACTGTTTCCTAAAAGCTGCGTTGCACATGAGGGTGTTTGTCAGGGTGAACTCGCTGCTGGTTCGCGTCACACGCGGAGAAATGAATAGCTCTCCCCCCCATGCACACACAAATCCCTGCAGGCAGGCACTGGTTGTGTGTGTGTGTGAGTGTGTGTGTGTGTGTGTGACAGCATGCTGTGCGTCATGCTGCTGTTGGGCTATTCCCGGGGAGAACTGCAGCAAACATACACATTCGGCTAGGAAAGGGTGAGTCACCGGGAACTCCAGCGGGGATTTGGCTTGCCGCGCTGCTGAAGTTACCGTCTAACACCTCCCATCAGTTAACACTTTTCGGCCCAAAACACGCTGGTAAGAGTGAAGGTAAAGAATCCCGGACCCAGTGCGGCTTTCACTCAACACGGACCCACCCGGTCCATCAGGGTACTTAGGGAGCACAGCTAAAACACTAATGACACTAATGACAAAAGCAGCTAATACACAAGATGATGCAAATACATGTCACATCCACGTCTGCAGAAGGCACGACATGGACGGCGCACGTTCTGGTGTGAAACTGTGTCATCACGCCACGTCAGCACATTTGTACGTCAGCTGCGGGCATCGCCATTGTACATTTCATTGACAATTTGAAAATATGTCGTTCCGACAGAGATCCGCTGCATGAGCAGGAAACAAGTGTGATGCCCATCGCCGAGTTTCTCCCTCCTCTGTCTGGCGTTATTCCTCCAGGGGTTGCAGATGTGACGCAAATGCAAAACCACATTATCTGGTTACAGCGCATCTCATGGGAAATTAAGCAGTTTTCAGAAAAGGAGGTTCATTATGGGGAAATGTTGACTTGCGTTGCTGCAGGATATATTTGGCTACACAGCATTTTGATTGGTGAGTGTCATTCATGCTTCAAGCTGTCATAAGGATATAAACAATTGTCTGAGATGTCAGTGAGAATGCGCGGTGGGTTGCTCCGCTTAATGTGATCCGCATTTATTTGGTCCAGATTAAATCTAATTCCGATCCGACTGACCCCCCCCCCCTCTCTCTCTCAGTTTTCACGTGGAGCATGCTGAGCAGCGAGGGCCTGTAAGTCAGCAACACATCATGTCAAAAGTGTCAAGAAACCAACTCTGTGGGAAGAGTCTCACATTGACAGATACGAAACCCCTGACCAATCAGTAGGAAGCCTTTGTGCAATGAAAGTGCCCTGACGATGACATAATCCCTCAACAGCTTCCCACCCACAACAGAGCACACAGTTATGGGGGAAGCACAGCTGAATACCAAACATATTACCCCACTTCCCCACTGGGGATCAATAAAGGTTTATTTCACCTTATCTTAAAAACGTGGGTCTCGCCATTGATATTCTGGGGGGGGGGGGGGTCAGCCATTGCTTTCATTTGTATTCTCCGCGCCGACCCCTCATCATTGTGTTATTGCGCTCGGCCACATCTCCACAAAGCAGCCATCAGAGAAGAAAACTGCTTTGCCTGCTTCTGATCCGAACGGACACAAATGACAAAAATAGCATCTCCGACCTGGAGATCAGAGGAGAAGGAAGGGTGACACAAAAAAGGAGGCTGGGAGAAATGTAAAGAGTCGGGAGACATGAGCCATTTTTTAGCAGATTACACATGGAAATACCCATGCTTCAAGCGTTTGCCACAATACTTTGGTTTCACAGTGCAGTGTCCACAGCACACTAGAGAGGCAAAGAGGGAAGCAAGCAACAAGCTACTTTTTTCTTTTTTTTTTTTTGAAGTTGACAGTTGTTGCTAGGCTACTGATGCCACATTGTGACCAACTTTGAAGTGCTGCCTACACTTAAATTACTTGTGCGTCAAGCTTAAAAGATCAAATCACTGGTTCAGACATGTGTTTATGTTGAATTAACTTAGTTTAACCCGGTAACTATTTTTATTTTGCGATGAAAAGAATATAGTCAGATGTCAGTCATCATTCCCTCCTTCACACATTCTCTACTCCGTGCGTGAAGAGAAATAATTAATGCTATAAAATTGCCAGTGAAATTCGATTTTAGACACTTGTGTGAAATGCATACATTTATTAAACGCCAATAACTGCACTGTTGGATTTTTAGCAACAAAACTTTTTTGTACAGTATATTTTACAAAAAGGAATTCAAAGCCATGGCAGAAATAAAATGTAGAGCGCTAGGCAGCATATAGGAATCAGTACATCTTTTAGCCAAGCTAGGGGCATGGCTCTAGGAGTGGCAGTGTCAGTCTGTAGGTGGGTGGGTCCATAACCTTTGGACCAGGCTGAACTATCTCAGCAACTACTGGATGGATTGTAATGAAATGTTGATATTCATGGTTCCCAGAGGATGATTGCTACTTCGGTGATCCCCTGACTTTTCCTGTTGCGCCACCATGATGCTGACATTTTTGGGGTTTAAGTAAAAGGTTTAGACAACTATTAAATGGACCGATGTTAAATGTGTCAAAATTTCCATTTGTCTTTGACTTTGGTTCATGCAAATACATTCCCATCAGCCTCAGATGTACCTTGTGTTTAGTGCTATTTAGCAAATAATATGCTCATGTTAGGCAGGTGCTTTGAGCTAAATGCTAACATAAGCATGCTGACATACTCACAATGACAATGCCAACATGCTGATGTTTAACAGGTATAATGTTTACCATGTTCACCATCTTAGTTTAGCTTGTTAGCACGCTAACATGAGCTAATTAGCACTAAACACAGAGTACAGCTGAGGCTGATGAGAGCGTCATTAGCTTTCCAAGTAGTTGGTCATAAAGCAAATTGATATTATGACCCGATGAAGGCGTCAGATGAAAAGTCAGGGGATCACCCCAAGTGATTAAAATTCATCCCTTGGGGAACATGAATGTCAAAATGAAAATGTCATGGGAATTCATCCAATAGTTTTTTGTTCTCTCATAACCACAAATTTCAACCTCACGGTGGTGCGAGAGGAAAGAGCAGGGGATCACCGTTGCCTGCTCCTGGTGCTGCAGGAGCAGGCAACGGTGACGGTTGGTTGGATGGACGGACAACCAAAGAACATGTTGCCTCCGGCCACGACTATCACCGGCGTGGAGGCAATAAAATGTCAAAATGCCCAGAGATCAGATGTCGTTGATGAAAAAGAAAGTTATTTCTGCTCTATGTACACTCAGTTATTTAGAGGCAAACAACTTCAGATGTGTCTCGGGTGTTTGTGAGTGTGTTCATGCTGCCTCAAGATGTCTAATGCCAAGTCCTATAAGTCTAATAATTTGATTGTTGCTCCTTTAATAAATTGAGAGGCGAACTTGTAATGGAGACAAATGGATGTATGAGTGCATGAGAGAGATATTCCCAACTTTATAATTGGAACAGAAAATTCCTTTCAATGTCAATTTCAAGTTGTTTGTTTGCTTTTTATTGGGCAATCAAATACGAGATGGGTTTTAAATTGGCAGAACATTTTTGGAGAAAGACTGTTTGAAGTCGCTGTTGAGCAGCGGGTTTTACTGCAGATTAAAACGTTTAATCTTTACATTCCAGTGTGGATGTTTTAAAGAACTGTTGTTGGTTTGAAAGAAACAAATCGCATTTTAATCCAATACGCTAAGAGATATGAGAAACCAACTTAGACCAAACACACTCGCACACTGTAAACGCCTTGGGTTTTTTTTTTACGCAACACTTTTTGAGTTTGGTGTTCCTTAACACTCAAATTAAGTGCTAGGCGTGACGCACGATCCACCACAAACCAGTTCTTCTGGTGTAAGCAACTGGTCCACCTCGAACCCTCTCCCTGTCCCTCCACTCTTTATCTTCTCTCTGCTCCATATACACAAACGTTACCCCCCAGCGCCCCAAAAAATGGCGCTTCCAAGCTGAACTGGACCTTTTGTGGAGAGTTTGCTTTGGGGTAAATTAGCCACAGCTTGTCCACCTGAAGTCCTTGAGATGGTTCGAGGTTCACGTTGCTGCGGCTCCGCGATGATGAACTATTTTATTTGTTCAGGAAACTTTGAGCCGTGTCGTTTAAAGAAAGACAGATTGACAGAGAGGACCGAGGTGCGAGGTCTCAGGCGAGGTTGCCAAGTGATTTAAAGGAAACAGTTGGTTCAAACGGAGTAGCACATTGCCCGCAGGTATATTATCCATTTATTTCCTTGTAACGCTTGTAACGGAGTCAAGCTTTACGTGTGTGCTTGTGGAAGAGAAAGAGAGTCATAGAGCAAATAACTACACGTACACGACTGTGCATATTGGATGTTTGGATTCAATGTTCCAAGATGGTGTCCTGTTCAACAGGCCACTGGGTGTGTATTTTTGTTTTGGTTCAAATTTGCGCTACATTTGGGTATAGGAAGACGCTGGGTCCAAATTGACACAGACTCTGAAAGTAAAGCGAGCTGATTTTAACTGCTGTATGTTCTAGTTCCTCAAAGTAGCTTCTGCTCATGGTTATGTATGTTATGTACTAAACAGATGTGCGAAAAAGCTCTGGCACATTGTTGAGGGCTAACATTTGTTACACTCTGTCAGACTTTTTTTTTTTTTTTTTTAGAAACATTGGGGATAATTGAAATCAGACTTACGGTTGAGGGAGGGGCCGCTGTTGGAGGGATTTGGTTTGACATTTTGCCACAGATGAGTGGGCGTTTTTTTTCGGATGAGTTCGCCACTTCAAGTCGGCTGTGCAGCATGAAATTTGTGTTCCAGCGCGCGTGAAGCAATAGACGCTCCAGCAGAGCAACGACTTCATGTGATACTGCTTGTAGCTTGTAGCTTGATGAACCCACGTCCACCCAAGACCGTTACAATGTGCAGTCACAAAATATTTGCGTGTTTACGTTGACTTGAGCGGAGGAATCATATTGTACGAACAAATTAACACATTTCAGTTGACGTCAGAAGCAGCCCTCCTGGTGCCATTCATTGAGCCAACTGTACAATCTCAAAGTGGAGTTTATGTCGTCTCATCACCTCACCTGAACTATCTCTCCCTCCCTCTCCTCCCTCTTCCCCGGTACTTTACAATAATGAATGTATTGAATTTTTATATGCATTGCATCACGAGACAAAGGAGTCCTTTGTCCTCTGACTCTCCGTTCTCCTCTACTTTTAATCTCTCTTTCTTTTTCAGTGGAGCACCACTTTCTTACAGTATCCATAGCAACGTGCACTGATGTCCCCTTTACCTGAAATTACCTGATGAAATCAATTGCAGGTCCATGCTTTCACAGTGCTGCCTTACAATGGCAACAAGATCGTGGCCCTCAACAATGCGTGTTCTGCACCAGCAGCAGAGGTTCTTACGGTCACTTTTACCGCTGTTCTGTCCGCTGTTTTTGAACGTGAACCAGCCTAAAATTCACAATTTACAAGTCAACAAAAGTCAGTTTAAGCCCGAAACCTCAGCGAGAGAGGACATTCGTTTTGACAATTTAAATGAATGTAACTCTATTTTGTAAACTTGACGTCTCTCGAAGCCTCATTACGAAACAAGGAATTAGCAGTCGAGCCTGGCCATCGTCTGTTGTGGGGGATTTGGTGACGCTGATTGGCTGTCACAACCAGTATATTTGTAAGATACAATTCCAGTCCAGAGGTAAAGCGTCGTGTCGGCTGTAGCGCATGTTGTCTGCTGAACATTCATCCGGAAAAAAGAAGGTCAGCTGTACAGCTACGCCTGAAAATCCGGAGGGTTTACACCATGGATTTGGGTATGGATTTTAGGGACATGTCCCAACAGTACCAATGTATCAATGTCAAGTTGCTGCTACATTGTCCCTAACAATGTTGTTTACAGTTCTCCAAAGATCTTGTCACGACACAGTAACCGCACAGTGTTACCCAGGTGTCAGGTCTATGCAGAGTCGCCGGGTTTGTGTGTTTCCTGCAAAAAGTGGGCTATTTTGACAAGAGAGCGAAATAGCAAGTTACGGAGGAATACCTGACCTGAGGATCTGGCAACCCGCTGTACTGTGCATTGTATGCTATGAAGCACTGGCGGAGTGGTAGACTGTGCTGGCTTCTTAACAGGACATGATAATATACTTGTAAAAGGGGGAACTGTCTCCTATACACCTGTTTTAAATGGAAGAGCGAGTGATGCCGTTCATGTTCTTGAGCACTTGGGAATCTTGAGGGGGTTAAGAAAGATGAATGTCGCTTAGCAGGTATAATGATTACCGTGTTCATCACCTTAGTTCAGCGTGTTGGCACGCTAACATTTGCTAATCAGCACTGTTGGGAATGTGATGGGATGGGAAGAAAACATACTCATCCTCTGGGGACTTTAAAAGCCATCCAGTAGTCAGTCAGCATTGCAATGAAAAGCAGCACTTTTTATATTGTACGTCATACAAATGCACACACACACACACACACACACACAGAGAAGAAATGAGCTTTGACTCGAAGAAATAAGTCGACAATGCGAGTCTGCAGAGAGGATGTCTTCCAGCAACCTTTCTGTCTTTGTGTTGACTTTAGATGCTCTGGATTCCTGAGTGTGAGAACAACTTGACAGTAGCTGTGTCACACTATGCTCTCTCTTCACGTGTGTGGGTGGAGTATATGAGCTTGTTCACCTCCATCTTTTTTTTTTTGTGTGCGTGTGTGTGTGTGTGTGTGTGCTGCAACATTGTTATCCTGGCCTGGAAGACCTGTGTCTTGAAAACAGACATACCACCCCCCCCCCCAAGTTGAAATAGCTCTGTCTCTCGAACTTATATCACCTGGTTGTCTGTGGCGTGTTTGTGTTATGTGTGTGAGATACTGTGGTGTTAGCCCGAGGAACTAAAATAGCTTTACTTAATCCCTCAGGTTTCAATAGCTGTCGCCATACCTTATATCACCTGAGCTGAGCGGGGAGGGGAGAGAAGCAGGAAACAAAATAGCGGAGAGGAGCGGTGGAGGCATAATAAAGAGGGGGAGAGACGAAAGCAGATGGGAAAGGAGACGACAGGCGATGCGAGGGGCATTAGAAACAGAAAAGCAAAAGTAAACACATCGAAAACAAGTAAATAAAGTCAACAAAGACCAAAAAAAAAAAAAAAAAGGTAGTTAAAGAGCCTCAATCTAAATCCTCTCTTTCTCTTGCTTCGACTCCTTTTCCTTTCTCTCTGCAGGACGACCGTCAGTCAGTCACTCAATCCTTCAAACAGTGAATCTTCATCAATTATTTACCCTCAGCCCTTGTACTTTCCACTACAGATTGCAGGCGTATTGCAGAACCCTGTAATCACATCTCCCCTGAGCCAGCCGGGGCTGAAATAGTAATGGAGGACGCGCAACATCTAAAGGCCACACAGCCCATGTCGGGATGTCATCCCCATTGTCAAGCCATCGACACCCACGGGGTCACTCATCCTCCGCTATGACTCACTCATAGTGGCCTCGGCTTTAAAATAGCTTGTAATGGCCCGCAGAAGGGCCTGCTTAACAATGTCACACACAAACAAGCACATTTAGGTTATATGCAAGCATGAACAGAGGCCAAACAGACCTGTTCAACTTCATTTCTGCACTGGGGACAGGCTGGTTCCACTAAGTACTTTCCAGCTAAAATAGTTTGGTCCATAAAAAAGTCAAAAAGAGTGTGAAAAATACCCAACACAGTTTCTCAGACTCCAAGGTGATGTCTTCAAATGTCCAAAACCTAAACGTATTTCATTTACTGTAACAGAGAGCAAACAAATGAGCAAGTCGTCACATTGGAAAAGCTGGAATGAAAGAATATTTGTCAGTTTTGCATAAAAAAAATAGTAACAACGATTAATCGACTAACCATTAAAGCTCTATACTAGCCACAAAGGTACTGCGAGTCTGTTCATTTTCTATGGGACCCGAGCAAATCGCTGTGCAAGGCATTATGGGATTCCTGGTGATGAGGGACTGACAAAAATTAAAAAAAAAAAAGCAACTCAAATGATACTGAAGCTGCACAGGTAATAGTTCCATAATGTTGCTTTTGACGCCAAGGCACAATTATAGGGGGCGAAACCGTACCAGTGGTAATAACCCACGGTGTCTTGGTGGTCTTCATCACCACTGTCCTTCTAACAAAGACACACACACACACACACACAGTGTTTGACAATGGCCTGCTGTTTACAGCTGTGCCAAATTAGTTCCATTGCTTTGTTGATGAGGATGCCATGTTTCATAAACGTTGCGGTTTTTTTGTCAGGAAGCTGAATCACCAGCTTTAGGACAAGACCCGTAACCATGACTGAACTGAGCTGATGATTTTAGGCTTGTCATAGTTACGCAATCATTTCATTTAGATCTGTTTGTGGAGGTGAGCATTCCTGCTTGTGTTTGTCTCTAATAAAAAAAAAAAAATCCGAGGGCAGCATTATGTCACACAAATTATGTCCAAATTCTAAGGCGGCGCTTATATGTTCACATCCAGTTATCACATCTACTCTTAAATATGCACATCATTAATGGACACAATGAAGGCACAATTGTCCACACACACACACACACACACACACACACACACACACAGACACACACATGCATATGACACACTCAGGCTGTGTTTCAACAAGTGGTGTGTTGACATGAATCAACAATCGAGTGAACCATCCTGTCAGTGTGTGTAGGTGTGTGTGTGTGTGTGTATGTGTGTGTGTCAGCTGATATGTTCAGTGCAGGGTTACAGAGGGATCATAGATTGTCAGGGGCGTGTTCAGGTTTTGAAAGGGAGGACTTTTACACAGACCAGAGGTGTGTGTGTGTGTGTGTGTGTGTGCGTGTGTGTGTGTGTGTGCGCACGTCTTTGCTTTACTGTACCCTTGCCGCGTCTCCAAATAGTATTTAAATGAAGTAGCTGTAGAACAAATTACATTCTGGAGCTATTAAACGCTCAACAGCTCTTTGTCATCAGAATAGCGACTCCGTCTCCACCGTGCGCTTGTTTGGCTTTGAAGGAGGAGCCGCGCAGCTTCCTTTGAATCTCAAATTGCTTCGGCAAAAATCACAAGTGAGTCGGGGATGCATTCAGACAAACTTCAAAAGCACAGCGAAATGAAAAAAACGTCAGATTTTGGGGAAAAATTGCGGCGGTTTAAGGCTGAAGGTAAATAGGAAAGTTGGGAGATTATTCTGTTGAAAACATTGCCCCCCCCACCCCCCCCTCCCCCCCATCCCCTGTTCTTCCATTGAAAAGGCCACAGCAGCACCGAGAAAGAAAGCACTCCTTCTCAGATTTATCATGAGCATGCCAAGGACGTCAACCTCTTTTCATCTCAAGTTTTGAACCAGTTTAGAACCACTGCAGTGTACGACAAACCTAAAAAATTTTAAAAAAAAATGTCTTGTACTTTATCAGCAAAAGCAGCACAACAAAGTATCTTTCAACAAAGACACAGCACAGTCGCACTGTTGGTCACAACTTCAAAATAGGACACAAAGTCCCGACAAAAATCCAAAATTGGGTTGTATTATGAACCTTGTTTGATGGCAGAAGTAGAGAAAAACCTGATACCCCTGAACAAATGCAAAACGTATTCAAACAGCTGATGAATGACCTTGCATTAACACATTTACAGTCGGTATCCGATTGTTGTATCATTGGCTTCATCAATGAAATGTTCACATGCACAAATGTGATACATACACTTGTGCTTATGAGGGAAATATGAACTTTTGTCTGATTCTTTGACATTCTTCTTGTTTCCAAAATGTTTGCAGGTAAGAACAACACGACATGTGAGTGGTTGCTCGAAAACTGGTAGGCAGATACTTGGTTTGGTTTGTGGTAAGTGCCTGGACATAAAATAGCACATAAAACACAACCAACCTCGGCAAAACACCAGACACAAAATGTTCCAACAGAGTTGTTTTCATCCAGTTTACTCTTGCGTGAATGCAGAAGTTGTCTGGTGGTTTACTTGATATCAGAGGATGGTGCATTGGTTGTAAACATGGTCAGTGTTTTTGACATCAGCACCGCAGAGCATCAGCAGGGGATGTTCTCCAGAGGGCACTGTAACAGTGTGCGCCTGACAAACAGGGACGTTTCTTTTGTTTGTGAAGCTGCTTCGGGTTCTTACTTCACCACAAGTGATGTACATGTGGATTCAGGAGAATACACGGCGGTGGTGGTGGTGGCGGTGGTGTACCAGTGGCCAAGCTGCCACACTGTGGCCACTGCTTCTCTAACTCAACCCACCAATTAAATATCTCTCTGTACATCCATCCAAACCCCTGAGCAGTTGTCAGGGTCGTGGTGGCAGCAACCCTTTACACATGGTGCGGAAAGATGGCTGCCCTTTCTCGTGGATAAGAACCAATCAGAGGTTTGCATACGTTTAATGAATAGAGACGTGGGGGGGGGGGGGGGGGGGGGTTTACGAACAAATTTGAGATAGCACTGTGGAAAACAGCTAAAAAGTGGTTGTCGTTCTGTTTGTCCGGATTTAGGGCGCCAAGGTTTCCTGGATCAAAATCAACGTGTGTGTTCAGCTGCCTACAAGCATCTTAAAGCTTTTCGGGAAAGGTTGTATATGCTCACATGCTGATAGGTTTCAAATACCATACACCAGTACACAGTATTGTCGTGCTTTTTGTGTTGTTAAAATAATGATGTTTCACATCTGATGCGTAAGCAAGACCATGACAATTTACTATAACCAAATGAGGGACTAGCATCTGGTAGAAGTGACGTCCACTGATGGAGGAACAGATTTCATGCAGACTGAAAACTCCAACTGCACAGTGAAAATTCCATCTTGCATATTCCAGTGCAGCATTTTGGAGTGGAAGACCTTCAAAACACCCCCCCCCCCCGAAAAGAATGAGGCTGAAAGATGGCTACAACAAGTCACTGGAGCAATTTGAGAAAAAATAAATAAACCCCAGGAACGTGGCGATAAATAAATGCGAAGTGTCCAGATGTGAAACATGTTCCTAACTGAAATTAATTGCCAGGCAGCTGCAGAGAGTGGAGCGAACCTTCAAAGCGTGTGCCCGCGGTGGCTTCAGGTAACAGGGCCGTGACATTCTAGAAAGTTCAGAGGTGTCTTAATGAGATTGAGGTCTGTGCACAGGGCCAGCAGGAGAGGGAGGGAGTAAGTCACACACACACACACACACACACACACTGTGGGGAGAGGTGTGGCTACAAAGGCACAAGATAAGAAAATAAATGAATTACTCTCGGCATTGTTCAATGTGATTAAACACCTCACACACACAAATCATCCCAACAGTATCACATGATGCTAGAGGAAGCGCAGGTGATCGGCTCAGTTCCTTTTAGGATCTCCTTCCACTGTAAAGGATAACTATCAATTAAACAGCAGCTGGACAGATCAGATGTTGTTGTTTGTCTGTGTGTGTGTGTGTGTGTGTGTGTGTGTACTCGTGCAGGCGTGCGGCCTGGTTTGTGGTTTTTAGCGAAACAACCTTATGACAATTTAATGAGTTAATCAAAGCTGATGGGTTTCCTGTTGTTGGACCGCGCTCAGCTTGTAGCAGGCGACGCAGGGGCCCGAGAAACACTGGCCTAAAAATAACAAAAGGAGCTGATCCAGTGGCAGTGGGCTGAAGCTATCGTGTTGAATTGCTCTGGATTAAATGGTAGAGATGGCAGGCGAGGCTGTGCATTCTTGCTAATGGCCCTTTCTCCCTGGATTGACACACCATGTGTCAATTCAATGGACTTTTGCTCCTGACTGATAATAGACATTAACAAAAGAGAAATGGACTCCTCTTGATGCCTTTCATATGTCTGCATGATGCATGGAATGACACCACACTCTGCAACATGACCGTTGTGTGCTGCACGGTACCCTTCTTGCCAACCACTTCTATTTTTGCTACAGTAAATGACAGCGTTTGGAATTTAAGTTCATAACTACGGCAACAACAACAAAAAAAAAAAACCCTCTATTCACTGATAGTGCCAAGATACAGAGACAGTTATGTCTATGCCATGCGAAGGTTACCAAACGTCCATCCATCTGTTGCCATGCAGCCTCTAAAATTAACTTTATATTCAGTCCGAACACGCCTTTGTTCTCTGAACATGTAGTAGTCAACAAGCGTATCATTCAAGACTCTGACACGTTAATGAAAATAAAAGAAAGACGTTCGTTTGTCAAATGAAATGCTTATAAATCTATACTTCTCTGACTTTAATCCGACCCACTTTCCCGCGAGAGTCAAAGTCTGACAAAGAAGTAATAGCTAGAATCGTATTTACCTACTTTTGCCGGAGAGCAGCTGTCAAGGAACAGCACACTTTTTTTCACTTTGACAAAGTGTCTGACATTGACCTATTCTTCCCCTCTATCCTGGTACGTATGGATTGCAATTAACTTCGGCTGAAATTGTTTTGTCACGGCGTGTTAACTGTTGAGCAGAAGCCTTAAAAGCCGGTTCGCCTCGGCTAAACTCGGAAAATGAATGAAAGTCGCGTTAAAGTTCATCACGTTCCCTCTCTTATCGCATGGACGTGCGTAGCTGTGTGGTCTGATGTGACGACGGTTACGACAATATCAAGAGGAGTGTGGCACTGTTGAAAGGACAGCTTATTTCCAATGTCTGAAACCTCTCATTTGTAATTCCAAACGTCATCAGTTGGCCGTCGTAGCAGTCATTAGCCTCCCAGTATTGATATGAATGGTATTGTCCGTAGACATATGCTCAAATGCAACTCTGCTGGTAGAAGTACTATGGGATTTGTTCACCCAGCTTTATCTGTTGGGTCACTTTTTCACCAGTATTTTGGTATCATATCATATGGTAATCATACATTTTAACCCTTTCATGCATTTTTCCTAAGTGTTTTTATTTCTCTTTAGGCATGAAAAAAACAATTTAACTTCATTTTTTTCAAACGCTAATTTTTCAAAGTTCTTCACATGTCCACTCGGGTGGACAGCATGCGTTTGAGTTTTCAACTGAAGAAATATGTATTTAACACACCAATGAATAAAATGGAAATTTTAACAATTGTATTACTCCTTAGTTGTTACTTGATGTTACCAAATGTTATTTACCTGCAAGGGTCTCCTACTATAGAAGGATTGGCAAGGTATTCCTGAGCTGCTCAGCATTTCTGGCCTTCCGCTGGCCATCTTGGTTTTGAGACATTTGTGTTGCGCTTACAATGGCTGGCCAGTGAGTGGCAGTGTATGGGATGACGCACTAGCATCCACTGTGGTGGTTGATGTGCAACTATACCATTAAAACCCATGCATATACAAGAAAACAGCTTTTGAATAGCTGTCCACTGTAGTGACCACTATGCGTGAAAGGGATATTATATAATAATAATAATAATAATAATAATAATATATTGAGTTGTGGTCCAGTTCATGTTCACACGTTTCCACGCTCCTCTTTTTTACGCCCATTTTCAATTTTGTCAAAATAACGCAAAGACAAAGCAACGTTTTTGCACTTGGTTGAGGTGGAAAAGTTGGCGTATCAGTGCAAACGGAACCAGACTTAGGGAATATATCATGACATGCATGAAGAGATGAAAAATAGCGACAGGCGAAGACATCAGACCTGTGTCGACGTGTATCGAAATCCCCCATGGCAAAGACCGCTTATGTCGAACAAGACTGATCACTCGATAGTGAACCACTGGACCCCACATTTTACTGCCAGCAAAAGTCAGCCATTGGATAATCTGATGGTTATTATTTTATGACGTGTTCCAAGAATTTCTTTTGTGACTCTGTGCCAGTAGTCACCAAGCAGCCATGTTGAAAGTTCGTCAGACGAAGATGGGAGGAGAAAAACACAGATGTGGGTCCTGAAATAGCTCATTTAAATGTTATAAAAATCCTACTTTGCAAGACATTTGCTTTGCATGAAATTTGCTTTTGGAAGCAGTATTGCGTTTTTATTAATATATGTATAGATATATATATATTTTTTTTTCTTTGTCTGGAGTGAATCCTCAGCCACACAGCGGGAAACACGGGCCTGTTCTGCCTCTTTCTCTCTACATCTGGTTCATAATTTATTGAGAACACATTGATATGCGTGGTGCTGCTCTGCTCCTGCTTCATTCATATTCACTGCGCTGGTACAGCAAGGGGAGAGAGAGAGAGAGAGAGAGAGAGAGTTAAATAAATCTATGGTGAGCCCATCTGTGTGTGTGTGTGTGTGTGTGTGTGTGTGTGTGTGTGTGTCAAATACGTAAGAGATATACAATGGATCAAATGCTTGAAGTTCTACCTGAGTTGACCTGCAGATCAGAGTGGATGGCAAGTCAGTCATGAATGACATATAGATAGAAAATAACCACCCTGGTTTCTACTCTCAGACATACAGTAGCTTTGAGGGGTGAGTTAGATCTGCCAAAGCTCTATTTGGTCACATGTTTTTTTTTTTGTTTTTTTTTACATGAATTATAATTAAATATAATTATAAGATGGCTAGAAAAAAAAATGTCAATAACGTCAGAATATTTTCCCTGACCCGAGATCAGTGCGAGATCACCCTGAGATCAATAATTAAACTACTTAAGTCGTATTTAGTGCTGCTGAAAATGTTTTGAAATACTGCCTACCGATTTAGTATAGGTTTACTCAAAGTAGTTTTGTTTTTGTCCTGTTATGATCATTTAATCATATATGAATATATATATATATATGTGTGTGTGTGTGTGTGTGTGTGTGTGTGTGTGTGTGTGTGTATGGAGCCGGAGAGGGGGGTAACATTCCCAAAAAATGTGTGGTTCCTTTGACGAAAAAAATATACAATTTTCCGAGTTTTTTCTGGTAAATTTGTGACTTCATGAGAATTTCTTATTTTTTTCTTGCAAATATACGACTTTATAGTCTAGAATATTCAACTTTGATCTTGGCAATTCTCTGAATATTACCCGCGAATACGATCAGCCTGGAACAAGATTAGCTAATGATGCTGGCTCCATCTACCTGATGATGGTTCACGCCAATATGAACAAATGTACTGTTTTGGTTCATTCTCATTCGCTATATCAACTTTATGTGGTATTTGTTTGAAAATTGTGTTGCTCTGGACTGTATTCAGTTTAGCAACAGTGACACCTGCTGGAGGATAATAACAACTATTGGTCTTCATTGTCTTCAAGTGTTTGGCTTGCTGGATAGCTGGGTTATGGACATCTAGTGAAGCCATTGCGCTTGTTCCCGCTGCCCCCAAGTGGCCAAAAATCTATTAAGACAGCTTTAATGAATGTGAACATCAATTCCAAACTGGTTATACAAGTGCAGCCATCAAACGAAATGCCTCTTTGAATTATAAAATCAAAGAATGAAAAAAGTCTTAATTGCATTCTTCATAACCTCAGACGATGCCGTGGAAGGGCAATTGCTTTATATTTGTCTTGTGTATACAATAAATTCTGTAATTTACTTTTCTGAACATTCAAATTGGTGAACTTGGCTTTTAAAAATCAATAACCACAAACGATCTACTCAGAGTAAAACAGGCATTCGGTGATGGTATGCCGATGGCTCCGTCTCTGGGAGGGAGGATGAAATGAAGAAATGTTGGACAGGGTCAAGCGTGCGGGAGACAGCGAGGCTGGGTTTGATAGCTGGCTGCCTGGTTAGCCTGCAGTGTGAAACTTGTTTATTCATCAAGCGGGTTCATGCGAGTTCTGCACAGTTTCGAACCCCAACTGACTTGCTTCGTAGCCTCGTGTAACGACAGATACCTGTTGAAAACATGGCCACTCACCAAGTCTTTGTAAATCCCCAGAACACGCAGCAGGGACGCTGTAATACACAGCAGTGCTGGGCTCCCTCAGGGGTAAGAGCGAACCACTGGCTCACTGAAGGGGAAATAGATTTGCCTCAATGCCACAGGGGGGGGGACTGCTCCACCACCCAGAGAGGCCCTGCAGCATTATTAGGACATGCAGTCCTACACAGTCCTGAGATTAGATATGCATTTCCCTTTCCCAGTGAGGACCAAAGCCTTGATGACTCCCGTGAGCTCCAACCCCAGCGTGGGCCAACGGCAGTGGCGATCCAACTGTGTTTTACTGCAATGCAGCAACTTTAATTGCTTAGGATGGGTCAATTGAATAGCGCAATTACTTGGCAACAGAAAGCAGTAAAGGACAGACTTGACTTTGGTGCGTTGTCTCCACAAAGTCTTTTGCTTTTTAAGTCAGTTTCAAGTTTCAAGTGCAAAATTTCATTTCGCTTCATGGCCTAAACCACTTCAAGTACTTCTTCCTCGGCCACTTCTCTTTGTTGTCTGGTAGCGAAACCATTCCGTCCTTTCAGTGCAACACACTCTGAAGCATGGGGTTGTGTCAGGTCATTTGACACAAGTCAATTGATGCTCATAGCACACACCAGATCCACCATACAGACAGATGTACCAACAGTCACCGGGATGTGCCAATCCAGAGAGCTACCGTGATAAAACTGCTGAATCTTTTTTACAATTTGAAGATGTTAATGAAGCACTCTGGTGCATTGTGAGATAGATATTTTTGTAATTAAATGTGTTGTGGGTACGTTGCAAAAGGTCAAAAGCAGACATTGCATCATGTTCAAGTGCATCATTTCTGATCCAGGATATCCAGCCATGTACCTCTTTCTTGCAGCTTTTTCCTCGTCGACCACTTTCTTTGCTGCACTTTCAGAATGGTCGGGCAGTGAACCTCCATCCCTCTAGTGTGCGCCATAGAAACAGAAGAGGTGAGAAAGGTACAGTAGCCGAGATGTGCCAGTCCGGAGAGCTAATGTGACAAAACTGCCGCTTCTCTGGAGAGTCGATGCGTTTCAGTATGCTGCCTGACCCACAGATAATAAATATAGACTAACTTTGCCGCTTTTGCTGGGCCGAACAAAGCTAAAGTCAATTCACTTCAACCTTCAGTTGACAAGACAAGTTAGTTAAACGGCAAAACTGAAAACAAAGGGTTTACCCCAGTTTGCATTGCTAGTCGAGTATCGGCTATTAAATGGATTTCCGTGACAAGTTGATGCAGACATTCACGTTCCCCTCAGGATGAAGCGTAATAACTTTGGTGATCCTCTGACTTTCACCATCATCGGGTCAAAACATTTCTTTATTTGTCCAATACTTGGATTTATGGGAAAAAACGAATGACATCTCCATCAGCCGGAGTTGCACTTTTTGTTTAGTTCTGATCTGCTAACACGCTAAGCAAAGGTGATCAGCATAATACCCAGCAAGTTCAGTTTGCACAAATTAAAATGAACTAGTTCACAATTTAGAATTTTGAACTAAGTTCACAGTCCCAAAAACTCAACTAGTTCTCGTTCATCTCTTCCGTTTTCCTTCCCAGCCACCCCCAGCCTTCAATCATTGCCACCGGCCACTTGACTTACTGTATACGACAGTAACAGAATCAAGACTACTTTTAAAAGCCAAGAGTGTGCAGTAAAGGTATCCTGTATACAACTCCATGTGTCCTTTCATATGTGTTGCAGATTTATTTCCCGTTGGAATCTGTACTGATTGGTTCATAGAAGTCTTTCAAATATTCATATGCACTGGCTTCAGCAGGAGCTGCATTTTTTTTGAATTGCAGCCGGGTTTTCACTCCCCACGCTGGCAAGCCGGTTGCTGTGAGTCCTCGGGTCGCTCGCGTTCACTAGTTGCCCAAATATATGAGCTCGTTCATGCACAACACTGATAATACCTACCAAACATCAGCATGTTAGCATTGTCATGGTGAGCATGCTGGCATGTTGACAGCATTTAGCGCAAAGAGCCTCACTGAGCCGAGCTAGCAGCTAGCATGGCTGTTTAAATGAGACTCTGGTTCCTCCCATTTTCTCTGCTAAGGTTACAACTTGAGCGGACGGTGGTATTAGGACCACTCAGGCTGATTAAGGGTGTTTCAACATCCATTTAATCGTAACTGCAGGCGGAAACATAAACCGTGTTTTACATTTGCGTAATTCTATGTTGACTGTCTCGTGCTGCGATTCATAACACGGAGGTGTGCATGGTGCTCTTTAAATATGCCATTAAATGTTGAAAGTTCCCTGCATCTCAGCCTTTAATCTACACAAACCATTACACTTTTCAGGACCAGGACTTGTTATGCAAATCACACCCATAGAGTCACCAAGCATAACAGGAACCTGTCAGAAACACAGTCCACAGGGCATCCTTGTCAGCCCTCTGAATGGATGTCATAGGCTGGGAAAAGTTTATCTCCAGGAATAATCTGAGACTCTGACACGAGCTGTGGCAACATGTGCACCCCCCCCACCACCACCACCACCACCACCCCCAAACAAAACATCAGCTGTCAACCAAAGCCACTTTTTGGTTTTCTCTTTTAACAATGCGAACAAAGATCAGATCCGCATCCAAATGCCTACTGTGAAAATAACTGCAAGAATTGCTCTGGGTTTTAAATGCACTTCCTGTCTGACGAGTGTCTGGAACACGCTCGCACATAAAAGAAGGTGATTAAGAGAGAGCGCTTTAAATACTGTTTAAGTCTTCCCTGAGTGACCTCATCACCCCGTTCAAATGTCAGAACTCTCATGAAAAGTTCCTCTCTGAGTGTGATGCATGGCTTCCTCCACCAGCAACAATTCCTGTCAAACTAAGTTTCTCTGTTCGTTTGCATTGAATTTATTTTACATTTGACATCCTGTTTTACAATAAGTTCCAGTGTATCTGTATGGTATAGTGCAGGCTATGTGTTTATTTCCTGAATCATGTAGTTATATAATTACGTAACGTATTTAATTGTTTAGTGTAGTGTGAATATGTGTGTTCATATTTGCTGTATTTACAACATTTTATGCTTTCCAACATTTAGAGTGACTAGATAAGGAGATAGAATAGATGAAAAGCATTGAGTGGTTGTTTTTTTGTTGTGCAGTTATTTGATATTCTAATTCATGACTCAAGCTATGAAAAAAAAGCATCATGTTCACGTTCACGTGCATTAAACAAGGTCACTTCTGGCATTTATGCAATATGACCACAAAAATGGTAATGACGAAAAAAAGGAAGAAAAAAAAAAATATACGCGTGCCACAAAATCTCAAGGACATAACAGTTAACAACAGCAGTATAATACTGACGGCAGGAAATCACAGCACGACCAGGTGCAGGTACGTCAGCAGTCTGTAGGAAGGTATCACTGACTCAGAAAACCAGGTTTATTGGGAGGACAGTGGAGAATTTGCTTACATGCACTTAAGTAACCCGGTTACGAAGCCGCGTTTTCATGCGGTACCCAGATTTCTGCTATATTTTCATAACATACACTGTCATATTTTTCGTCTCATAGTGACATGTGACACTGCAGCCTGAGAGCGAGAGGTCCTGTGTGAATTTATTTATTTCCACTTACTTTTGGATTGAGTTATTTTGGATACAAATGTAATGCAACTGCATCTGTGCTGCAATGCTGCAATGGCCAATCCAGCAAGCGCAAGCTGGTAGATCCCGCTGTGACAATAACGCTGTATTTTCTACTGTTTACTGTGTAGATGGCGATTGTCGCGGGATGTTTTGGGGCTTTCAAACGAATGGATTCATCGCTCAAAATGGCCTTCTGGATTGTGTTTCGCCCAATAATATATACACAGAATACACACACACACACACGTATATTAAGATATCAGGCTACTGCAGAAAACCAACAATAAACCAGGTTACATGGGGTAAATATAAATGTAACACATCTAATCTTCATGTGGCAAGAATCTTTGCTTCCCTCAAATATGGCATGTCGAGCAGAAGCCTCCCCCAAAGCCCACTTCACACGCTTAGTGTAGCTTAATAACCCAGTGGACGGCCCTAAATAACCCAGTTGACAGTGACAATCAGGTTACCAGGCTAGCTAGCCAACTAGGTGACAACACGGAAAAAAGAGCAAGAGCTGGGAAAACGTCATCATTTAGCATCATACTGCTCTTAAAAGTTTCTTCCCGTGGGGCAGCTGGTACAACATTACATATACTAGCTAAAAAAAAAAGAAAGAAAGAAGAAAAAGCTATGAAATATGAATTTCATGTCTGCTCCGTCCAACTGCATTACAGTCAGCACTGACGCAAGCCCGCTTCTTTAAAAACCATCATGTCACAACACTGTATAAGAATGGGGCCGTCACCTACAATCTTTAAATGTTGCAGAAAATATATCTCCAGCCAAGAATTCACACGTAGACATCAGTGTCAACAGTCTGGCCAAGTGCAAACAGCAGCCCCCCCCCCCGCCCACTCTGTTTTAATTCACCACTGTCAAAAATAGTCCCATGGTTTGAGCCCTTTCTCCATTTTGATGACTCATGTAGCCAGAGGAGGAGAGTTTGACTCTCTCTGTCCATTCACATTTCGTGACAACCAAGTAAACAGACAGACAGTGAAAAACACTTCCTCACTCCATTATAAATAAGTAGCAAATATTTGGGGGGGTCACGTAAAAAGCTGCAGTATTAAAATAGCCCCTTGCTTCCCCGTCCATGCTGCTTGAAATCTCTACTCATAAAAGGGAAAAGGGGGGTGGGGTGGGGGGTGTTGCAGCTACTTTGCAAGTGAGTGCGTTTTTCTATTTTTTGGTGTGTGTGTGAGAGCTAGTTAATGACTGAGAGATCAGGGGAATCCTCCGCGGTAATCATTGGCAGCTACTTTGGAAAAAGGTCAGGGATGAGGTTAAGGAGGGGGTTCACGGCACAGCCTCGGCTGCGTGACTCCGTCGTCTGCGCGCGCACGTGCAAATGTTTGACGAAAGCTTGCGTCTATTTTTACTGGATCTGTGTGATAGCTCACGTCTGCAGGGCAGCAGCAGCAGCAGCAGACACACACACACACACACACACACACACACACACACACACACACAAAGACTCGGAGGAAGCTGTATCCAATTATGTTCTGTCTCTGACCCTTGTCATTAGCCGCTCCTTGTTCATGTTGTTGAAGTCTGTGTAAAGGACATTCGGAGATTTGTTTCAGCAACATGTTATACACGCGAGAAAATCATTGCTGAGAACTTGTAAAAAAGACTGTGAACTAAGTGGCACTGAGTTGCGGGTGTGGGAGTTGTCAGTTCTATATTGTGAACAATCGCACAATTTTGAAACCTAGTTTTGTACACTTGCTGATTTGTTTTAGGCTGGGTGGTTAATAACACCTTCTTTTTTTTTTTTTCTGTGGCGTGACAAACACACATTCATTATTGCTTTACACACAGACTTTAAAGTGCAACACATTACCACCGAAATCTGGCATTGTGATGATGATGATGATGATGATTGATGTCGACCCCCTCGTCTCACTCTCGGAAAGAAAAAGAATAACCGTATTCCCCAAAAATGTTGAACTGTACTCAAGTAGTTACACAGATGCAAAAAGGCTGCCCAGTTGAGTAATGTGAACGTTGAAAATTTCTTCCAAATGTAGAACCGCTTCCGATTCAGAATCTGGTTTCGAGGAGTATCCGTAGTCACTGTACACTGGCGAGAGTATTCAGTGTACTCCTGTGTGAGAGGGGTTGACAGACGTACCTGAAGCAGGCTAAATCTGGCTTTTATTGTCTTACTATAGCAGTAATTATTGTTATTATTATACTTTTTTGTTACTTTGCAAATAAATCCAATCCTTTCCAGGACAGCGAATCCTGTGGGAAAGTCCACGAGGTCGACAGTCCTCTGTGCGCTTGTTGATGAAGACGACTACTTCAGGCTGATGAGTCGTGACAGAGGCATATAATAATAATACGTCGTCAGTGTCCTTGTGCAACGAGCACAAGAGCGAACAATATTTCTCCGTGGCTCCAATTCTCTCCGGCTTTCTGTACCTCATCTCTTCTTCTCTCCATGTCGTCTCACCTTCACCTGCTCCTCCTCCACTCGCTTGACGATATTTGCCAAGGTAAACCCGGCAGACAGGTACACATCTTGCTCAATATTTTATTCGAACTATTTAGCTGATTATCTGCTTCGAGTTTACTTGTGGTGTGTCTCTGTCCTCTTTCCACGGGAGTGGAGGGAAGTCGATGTCTCGATGTCTCCCTGGAACCAAAGTCTTCGTTTCTGCTCTCTGTTTACCTCGATGTGCCTTGGCCCCTTATCCGAACCAAGGGTCTAAGGATAGAGGGGTTTTTTTGCATGTTGCACAGATTGTGCATCACAAATAGTGTGGAAATACCAATAAAAATATGCAAATGATATTGACTTGGATTTTGTTTGGAGACATCAGACCTTTGACCCCTCGACCTTTACCAAACTTAATGCTGGTGTCGGAGTTGTGATGAGTTCTCTACACAAGCTAATATCTCATTGGTTTTGTGGAGAAATAAATCTTTGTTTTTTTTCTTTTATGGTGACATAGTGCAGTATTTTGCATGTCGCAAGCGCGCGATTGACAGTTGGTGGCAGCAATGTGTGGCAATGCCGCCAAACAAAGGGCGGGAAGAAGAAGACTGCTCGCAAATATGCACGTTTTTTTTTTTTTGAGGAAGGAAATACTTTCAGCAGGTTTGTTAGACCTAAAGGATACACTCAGTGTATTTTAGTGGGGAACACTGAATGTAAACCTTACTTTGTTTACAAGAAACCTC
The DNA here is from genome assembly GCF_043641665.1 of Enoplosus armatus. NCBI lineage: Eukaryota > Metazoa > Chordata > Actinopteri > Centrarchiformes > Enoplosidae > Enoplosus > Enoplosus armatus. The sequence goes on from NC_092189.1 coordinate 3,575,091, forward strand.
GACCGGGCACCTTTAAAATAGAGATGCTGCAAAATGCTGTTTCATTGTGACATTATTTATTGTGGTCAATTTATGATGGCTAAATAATTATGGGTGTATAGTCAATATTTAGCTATATTTGTTTGTTTTGCATCTTGTATATATCTTTATTTGTTTCTCAGAGACAAGATTTATATATATATATATATATATATATATATATATATATATATATATATGAAGAGGAAGAAGAACGTGTGGAATACAGAGATTTATAAGACATATAGGATTTGTGAGTTTGGTGCCTACAGTGGTAGTATAAAAATTGGAAATGTTTCATTTTTCTACATGTGGAATCAGAATAATTTGAAAAATGCCACATGACCGTTACACAAACAGTCATTTGAGAGCAGCATTAAAATATGTCTTGGCCTCTTGGTGGCAGCAGAACAGGCTGTAAACACGTCACTGACATCATCATCACCCTATAATTTTGTTTTGTTAAATGTGCTCGCAAACATTTGCCTATTTACTCATCCAGTAGACATGGGACAACATTAGCATTCATTTGCAGTCGTGTGTTTGGCCTCCCGATTAATATAAGCCCGATGTTTACTCTCTTTGTAGCTCTTCTTCGGTCTCCACCAACTCCTGAGTAAAACATCTGGCTCTTTAGCTGCTAAAAACAAATATATAGCTGCCTGCGAGAGGGCCATACACCAAAACTCAAATTGACATTACACACAGTGACCTATTGTTAATATAAGAATATTTAGTAGTGCAGCATGAACAAGTAATGACAAACATTTTGAAAGGGATTTTACCATCTGGCATTTTGCTCTGGAAAGCTGGAGCACTGTGAAAAGCAGCGTGGAGGCTAACCCTGTTTACTGTAATTGCACGAATGTTTCAACATTAACATGGTAATGACTTATTGATGTTAAAAGCTTTAAGAAAAAGAGAGAAAAAAAAACACTTTGAAACACAAGCGCCGTCTGTATTTCAAGGTCAACCTTTTTCCCTTTGGGCTCAAGGAGCTGCGCAAAAGCGCACTGGGACGAGTGAAAGGCCCGCTTTTATGTGACATATACTTTTTTGAAATTAACGCGACTGAGTTGACTCTTCAGCCCTTGTTACAAGCTCAAAAGATGGAGGGCCACCAAGGTATTTCACAGCGTTTATGGCTGCTGAGTGCTTGATGGTAGTTGGGGCAACAGTGGCAACGAGAAGAGAAAGCACTGTGTTCCAAGCTTGGTGTGTGTGTGTGTGTGTGTGTGTGTGATAGACATCCCTCCCTGGTCTGACCCCCGTGTGAGCCCAGAGGAATGCCTTTTCTGTCTCTCATACACACACACACACGCACAAATTGCAGATTGATACCAGTGACTAGAAAAGCTCCAGCATTTATTCAGCAAAATGTCAAGAGCAGGAAAACACATGTAGCAGCTACTTAAACCTGACAGTCAACCGCAAATGTGAGCGTTTGTAGAATTGTGTCTGTGTGCATCTGCATTGGCCGTGTGTGTGTGTGTGTGTGTGTCGCATACAGTATCGCTGTGAGTTTCGTCTGTCTGTTTGTTAGCCCTTGCTATCTGTCAGCAACAGTGGTAATGTGAAGTGGCAGGAAGCTAAGCGGTTTCCTGCACTCCACCGCTGACCATGTGTCACCACATGCACTGATGGAGACAGAGAGGTGGAGAGGAGATGGAGAGAAAGGCGAGTGAGGGAGCGGGGGGAAAAAATCAAAACAAAAAAGAAAAAAACGGTGTTTACTACTCAAGATGTCAATAGAAGACGGGACAGACGAGGGGAGCAGGAGTGGAATGGAAAAAGAAAAGCCCACAAAACCATTGAAACATCCCTATTAAAACATTCCAATCATCACGCTGCCGTTTAAATGTCAATCTGCCGCCAGTCTGATGATTTAATCAACAGGAGAAAACGAAATACTTGGAACGGCCGCGCAGAAATGATGCAATAATGCCTGCAACAAACACAAAATACGTACCTTCATCACATCTTGCGCGGTTTTATTCTTGAAGCGCTTATCGGCACAAATGCTGCTGTGTCACATTTTAAGGCAAATACCGTAGAATTATGACTGAAACAGTGTCAGATTGAGCTGTTTTGCCGCCATGCGTCGCTGTGATTGGCTCAGCTGTTTCAGGGCGATGAGGCCACCCCACCCTCTTCACCCAGCCCTACTGCGCTTTGCGCTGCTGCGCATACATGAACCCAAAACAGCAGGTGGCACTTGGAGACGCTCAAGACCTACCACTGCGAGCCGGTGATTAAAATAGGTTAATATGTTTTTGCTGGATGTTTTTGGCATACAATGCTTTTGTGATGTGGATGGCACCAAAACCGGGCTGGCAACATAGGAATCTCCGGAAGAAAGGGCTCCAACTATGTCCCGGGTCAATTCAGTGGGTCCAAAAGTACTACACAAGGGATAAGGAAACCCGGATATGCTGGAAGAGGGTGTATCTTGCAATACGTACCACGTCTTTGAAGAAGAATTCAGATTAATTACTGTTTGGGCTTTGGCCACCATTTGGGTTGTTGCACTTGCTCAGTACAAGGTGGTGAAACAAACACTGACAGGGCAAAATACAACTAAACCGGACATACCTAGATGATCTAAACCACTTTATTTGGAGTGAGTGCACCCAAACTTTCCTATCTACAGCATACCACTGTTGGTCACACTTGAACCAGGAGTCTGTAAAATGCAGTGGAACGGACAGTTTGAATAACTGACTCACTAACCTGGAGGACTGTTTAAAACCTGCAAGAATTCACAGGTCTACTACATAACCAATGGCTAAACCTGCGGGAATAACCAAAGTTCTAAAAATAATTGCCTGTTTCTGTCCTCCGCTCTCAATATACAGCAACACATGTTATCACCGGTGCGCTTGCTGGCCAGTGTTTACACGTCATTTGGCTGGAATTGGTCTAAATTAAGTTGGCATTTCTCTGAGGTTTGCGCTCGAGGCAGACAGCGATTTATCGGCAGAGAGGCTCGTAAGAACAGTGCGACAAGAGAGACAAGAGCGAGGGATGCAGCATCGCGATGAAGAAAAAGAATCTGACGAAGAGAGGTTTGGCGATGCAAGGCAGCGAAGAGAGAAGGCTCGGTGGAGGGAAGGGGCAACGAGGCAGTCAGACATCGAACGATAAAGAGGGTGGAAGGTGTTTAGAAAAGGGACGTGACACCGCAAAGAAAAATAAATGAGGTGTGAAACAGGGGGCCGCCGTAATCTCCAAACGACATCCAGGTTCTTGTTCGGTGCTGTCACAATCACATTCATTTCCCCTGTCCTTGCTGTCCATCATTTTCTGTTACTTCTTCCCCCAGTGAGCCATCTCTTTCTCACATTTGTCTTTGTTGTTCATTCCTATCCTATTCTTCTTTTCCTACTCTCTATGTGCCTCACACACACACACACACACACACACACAGTCCTAATACCCCTTCCAGACAGGCGTTGTTATGAATCCGGCTGGGATGAATGAATACATTGCTGTCTGAGACCTCAGACTAGGGAGCCATTGTTTGTCGTATTTCTATGTCGACGCATTCCAACGATACGAATTCCTCAGCGTATGAAATGTTGAATTGACTCGCCCAGTGTCCCTTTTTTTTTTTTTGTAGCTGTTTTTGAAATTATCCAGGTGTAGGGACTCATACATGTATATTTACACACACACACACACACGGTGCGACATATTTATTAAAAAAAAAAAAACTTGAGTGAATCTTAAGACGTCTTACTTTTAAATCTCCGACTTCTAAATCGAGCATTTTCGAGAATTTCTAGGGTTATGCGTTCTGGAAAACAATATACAAAAGTCCTTAGCACCGCATCCGCTGATCCATAAAAACACAGATCACATTTGGCACTTCAAACAAGCGGCTTCATTTGTGTTTGTCAGTTCCACAGTCACCCCTGCTGTTCCTGCTGTGCTGCTGTTGACTGCATGTTCTGCGTGTTGTCAACACTCGGATTTCGACGGAGATTTCAACATTTGTTGATTACGTGTCGCAGGAACTGTCGTTTGCGGCGCCCTCAGCGCTTCCCCGCTCTCTTGACGTCTTGCTTTGAGCCTGTCGTCGGCTGTTTTTTCCGAGGCAGGAAGAGATATTTTTGGGGCCCCTTGGTGTGTGAATGAAAAACCTGCTGTTACAGCTCTCGCCCGGCTAATAAAACTTTCCCGTCGACTGTCTGGAGAGGGTTCTGTCAAAGCAAAGAGCTGCCGTCTCGCTGATTCTGCCGCTGCTTCTGCCACCGACGCTGTGACATCCGCTAAGATTGAGAGTCCGAACTTTCATAACTTCAGCCCTGAGAGCCGGCGCAACAACCAGACCTCACATGGTCATGCATTCAAGCTGTGGAGAATGTTTTTTTTTTTTTTCCCCCCCACTGCCCTGCTGCATTTTCCAGCATCTTTTGTCGCCAGAGCCTTCCAATGTATGACTTAACATTTGCCATTCTCATCCTGAACCATTCTACCCTGTGCAAAGTATGTCAGGTCACCATTAACGCTGGAATCTGCAGTCCCAGCTGCCCAAACTTAAGCCCAATACTTCCACCTACACTGAGTATTAACGTTTCATAGTTGGGCTATTGTTACTTATCTATTTATAGCTAAGTGCATTTTTGACTATGTCTAAATCATTTATAAGAGGTTGGCTTCATTTTCTATTCCGGTTACTTCTCTACACTCTTCTCTATTCTGACAGGTCACTAGTTGTCACCTCAGTGGGAAAGCATGTGTGCGTTGAGACGGCGGCTTCCTGGGCCATTTTACTGTGAAGGCCTCGGACAAAATCTGTCCGGCGACCTAGAGACGTGTGTGTGTGTGTGTGTGTGTGTGCACCCTTCTCTCAATCCTGACTAAAAGCCAAAATGAAAAACTGACTGCCCCTTCCTGTGTCGTAAACTGCAGAACCTGAGAATTTCATAGCTAATTCTTTTTTTTAGCCATGCTCGTAGCTGCTAGTCGCTAGCAGTCGGTCGGTCAGTTAGCCTGTCTGTTCCTTTGGTCCAGACTGAAATATCCAGACAAATACCGGATGGATAACCGCGTCAGTCTCCAGAGGATGAACCCGGATGAATTTGCCGATCCCCGGACTTTTCATCGGACACCGTCTACAAGTCAGAGTTTTCAGTCACCCAGTGAAATATCTCAGGGTGTACCTGATTGATTGGAACCAAATACGGCACAGACACTCAAGGTTTTCTGATGATTCATCCGAATGACTTTGGGGATCCCCTGGCCTTCACTCCGCCGGCAGCATTGACATCTTTGGTTTAAAGTGGAATACCTCAAGCATCGGGTACACATGTTCACATCCAGCAGAGGATGAGCCGTGATCCTCATGTCCTGTGAGCCCCCATCATTTAATACCATCGTCAGGTAAATATTAAATTTTGCCCCCCAAAAAAATAGGTTCATGACCAAATGCATGTACCCGCAGAGCTAATGAAATTTCCATCAGCCTCAGCTGTACGCTGTGTTAACACGCTAGCTGAACTGAACTAAGACGGCATGGTAAAGATTACTTGCTCAACATCAGCACGTTAATCGCATTTTCATCATTGCCGACACTTGGTACTTCAATCAAGATGTCAAACAGGAACAAAAGTCGACCCCCAGACGTTAATGCTCGGAGATTGGTGGGTAGAAAGAAAAGCAAAGAATCCAGACACAACATGAAGTGGCGATTCACATCACTTCAGCTAGGTGGTTTATTTAAACTGTCAGCACATCATTCATCCCTGCCCGCTAAACTGCCGCTGCCTGCTTGTTTTTCTACCCTCCCCTCCCCTCCACTCCTGTTCGGTTCCTTATCTGTCAATATCTACCATATGTTTCTGTAGGCTTGTCTCTTGAAATGATGTATTTTTCATATCTCAGTGATTAATGTCTGCTGCTCCTCCTCTATATATCCCTGGGGGTTTGATTGCTCTCCTTGCTGCATCCTTAGCATGCCGCATGAGCACCGTGTATACAGAAACTGTGCCGCCAATCACAACTGCATAAGTGTGCAATTGTTTTCACTTCATGAGGGGGAATTTCTGACAAAATTATTGAATAAAACAGCCTATATGACATATACAGAATACAACTAAGCCATTTAAAAAAAAAAAGATCCTTGTTTATTATTATCATTATCATGGAAATTGCAATGTGACGGTGCAGCTCACGGGTTTGAAGCTCAAGTAGATTATACAAGCAACCTTTCTTGATGTACCATATCATTCTCGTATTTTATTTTTTTTGAGGCAGGTAAGCTGATGTGGAGACAGAAAAGTTGAAGGGGGAAGGGGAAAGGTCCTGGCGCAACTTTAATCAGTCATCTGCAGTCTTTTGCGTGTGAATACTTGCGGAATACTTGAGCTACTGCGGTTCATCAGGCATGACAGTAGCTGTTTGTTTTTCACTTCAAAAGTTTCCTCTGGCACTGAAAGGATAACCTCATGCTGAAGCATCCTTGGTCCACACAATATGCCCCAACATTGCGACACATTGTGCAGCTGCTTTTAAACAGAGCATTATTATTTATGTATAAATTACATAAAATACATTCATAAATAAAAAAAATAAATTCTCTGGCTGCATCCACTTTTTTATGACGGCAACCATGAAGTTTCAAGGTGGTAAATGCAGCCATTTATTTACGGTTTCTTTACTAAGTCCAAGCTGAAGGGTTCTTTTTAAAGCGCACTTGCTCGTTTAAAGGGGTCCTTTATTCCCTTAATTACGCATCTGCACCGGTAGCTTTCAAAACTACGTGCAAGGAAATGAGGATGAAGATACACAACAACAGTCTCATTTTGTGGGAACCATGAATGTCTGAACCATCGAGTGAATGTTGAGATGTTTTAATGGATAAGTTTGACCTGTTGATGAAAGTCAGGGGGTCACGAAAGTCATACGGATTCATCCTCTGAAGACCGTTAATATCTGTGCCAAACTGTAGGGCAATCCATCCAATATTCATCAAGATATAAAGGCCAAACCTGCTTTTCCAAACAACAAAATACAAGAGGAGGGATTGGCAGTTCATTAGCAACTAAGTTGACAAGGAAGACAGCTGTTGTTAAAGTTGTTACGCAGAGTTCTGAGAGTCTAGCACAGCAACATAAGCAGTGTTTGCTGATTGTAGGTGGTGAACCTACAGTTGTCCTCATATGGCAAAAAAAAAAAAAAAAGGTGCTTGGCGAGCTGTTTGCATTGGTCAGCACAAAATTTGATTGAGGCAGCGCTTTTCTTTCCCTCTCTATTTGGCAAAATTGTAGAATGTTGTGGGCGTGCCCGATGAGACCTCACTTCAACATAATCTAAAATAAGATCCCTCAGATTTGAGACTTGAGATCAAGGGTGGATGCGACCACTCCTGCCACCACCCCGCCTCTCCCTCCTGGGACGTTCTCCCATCACTGGAAAGCTTTCCAGGCCTCTCCAGCTGCTCTATCTCCCCTGTGACAGCAGCAGGAGTGGCCGCAGTAATCCAGTTAGAGGAAACTCACTCACTCTAAAGAGCAGCCACAGAGATTATTCCTCTGGGTAAAATGGCACTGCACGCATTTGTGTGTATATGTGTGTGTGTGTGTGTGTGTGTGTGTAGGTCTCGAGGGAACACGCAATGTAATCACAGGAGGCGATTACTTGGTAGCAGTCAGGTGTGTGTGTGTGTGTGTGTGCGTGTGTGTGTGTGTGTGTGCGTGTGTGTGCGTGCCAGTCCGAGGAGAGAAACACAATGTAATCACAGGAGACTGTGACTCAGTGGCAGTCAGGTGTGTGCATATGTGTGTACGTGTGTGTTATTTGGTTGCAGCGATAAGAACGTATGCACTAAGATAAAATTACCGCTCTGCGGATCCGTGGGAGAGGCTGCAACACTACACACACACACACACACACACACACACACACACACACAACAAATCTACCCCCATCAGCACTTTGTGCACCTCGCTGTTTGCAGTTTGGATTGAAACTTTCTCTTTGAACACCAACCCAATTTTCATTGCAATTGCTCTATAAAAAGGAGTCTGAATCCAAGCTGCATACCATGCTGTGTGATGTGTGGCATAGAGATCAAAAGTGACACAGCGCTTCTGTTTGTCACCAAGAAAGCTTCTCTGGGATTTCACAACGTTCTCACGGAGACGGAAATAGGATAACACAATGGCGTTTGAACCACTTGCAATTGACCGTTTGTCAAACCCCTCCTAGACACAGTGATCGTCGAATCACAGCCCACTGACCGCAGCTAGGCACGGCAGGCCTGTCATGCAGTGTTTGTACAATAATTTAGCCCTTTGTACAGCAATGCACAAGGAATCATTTTACAGCCCCCCCCCCAACAAAAAAGATTTTTTTCTATAACAGTGAAATGGCATGGAGCTAATTTGGAACCAGCCTTATTGTGCATTAACTGTGTCAATAATGCAATACATTTGGTATATACAAATCATCCTCAAGTTTTGTTTAGAAAGCCATGCATATAACTGCTATACCTGTTCTCTACACCCCTAGGATGCATAGTGTCTCTATAGTGTGTGCTGTGTGGTGTGTATAGCCTGCATAATAAAAGCTGGCCTGTATTCGGAGCCCATCGCAGTCAACTTGGTGAGCCCCCGGCTGTATTGTGAGCTGCAAAACATGTGGTGCAAATTCAATTCCGCATGTGCCACAGTTTTTTTGGGATTTGAAAGTGCAATAGTTTGCCCTTAAATACAACAATTCTAGAAATAAATGGATGTCGTGCACAGTTTTACAAGCACGAACGCAGACTCTTCATTTTTGCGTCTTTAAAATGAATTAACGGTTGGTTATCCAGCAGACTTTTAGGGTCGGACCTGGAAGCTCACGCCTTTTATTGATCATTGGCATAATATCATGTTTTTAGCCGTCATACTGCAATCAATTTTGATTCACAAATCTCCGATGGCGAGTCGTAGTGAACAGCCATTTGCTGCTCCAAACAATTAGATGTCTGTAACTTCTTCACTGGGAAAACTCCTCTGGAACTTGAACGGAAAGAACAATTAGCTAGTTAGCCTGAAAAGTATATACGTGTAGTATGTACGTGATATTGCACTACAATCACACTACGTCCAATTTTACCAGCACAATTACGTGGATACACCTTGTTGCAGTGAGCGCTCTCATAGAAAAAGTGCACTCCTTCTCCTTGTTCCCTTTGTTTGTTCAGTATCTTGGCCGTAATTGCTGCCAAACTACACGACACACTAGAACTTATTGGCCAAAAGGTGTTGAACTTCAAATTCAAGTGAAACTGTTCAATGTAAAAAGACAATTTCGTGCAATGATTGCATGGTGAAGGTGCAGTTTATGTTCTGTAATTGTTGTAGTACACGAAAAGTTACGAGAAAGCAGGAAAGAAAGTACCAAAACACCGCCCACATCCCATGTAACTGGTTATACCCTGCTGAGAAATGCTACAAATCCATGGGTTTGTGTGTGAAATTTACAGCATTCTTCCCACCTCCGCCAGCACAACTTAGCAACACCTGAAATTCTCTTTCATTTTTCTCCTTCTTTTTCTTTTTCCTTTCGGTGAGAGCGGTTATTTTCAGTTCAGCGCAATTTGAAACCACGACACGCGACTTCATGAAACGCGGTGTTCAGTCGCGCTGTCCCCCGCGCATCGCTACTTTGGGGTCCTTTTCTCTGAGCGAATCCGAGCTCTATTTTTTGAAATCACAAATCACATGAACACCTCTCGGCCGTGGCACTGACAGATAAAAACCTCTCTGCAGCCCCCTTTTCCTCACTGCCGGCTGTCGACTTTCATCTTGACTTTAATATCTGACTTTCTTCCTTTCTTTCTTTCCCTTTTTCCGTTTCCTTTCCTTCATATTTTCTCTCTCCTCGGCTTTATTCTTTATTTGTCGTGCAGATTTCAGGAAAAAGCAATACGCAGACATGCAGCCATACCTTTGTCGTAAATGCTTGAGGATTTCCTTCCTGAAAGACAAACCAGCAGCATGTTTTCGGAACAAAGCTCGAAGCTAAGGACAACTATTGACTCCGTTGCTCCACAAAAAGTAATACAAGTCACAAATAAACCAAAAAAAAAGGAGATTGCGCAACTTAAAAGGATATGCTGCAGGGCAAGAACTCAAGTGGAGGAAAACAAAGCAGCAGCTGCAAATATGACATTTTAAAGGACAGCCTCGCAAATTTCAGTATCAGCGTATTCGAGCTTCCGGGCAGGTGTTCTTCACCTCACTGGGGTGCCTTTGCATATGACGATGTGTCTGAAGACTCCCATTTCACATCCTAACTAAAGTCTTGTTTTTAATGCATTTCAAGTCCATAGTTTTTCAAAGAACTTCACAAAGTGTTGGCATAGACCCCGGCATCACCAAGAAAATCCAAACTCCGCTGGAGCTTTTGGAATAGATCCTCACCGGCGTTCACAGTGATTACAATATTTCAGACCCCCACTCGGCCCCACGTCCTCCCTTTTACCTCCGTCCTTCTCCTGTCACTCCCCATTCTCTTGATGTGAGTTTGAAGGTCAGTTCCTACACGACAGCACTGAGTGGCAGTCCGTAAGGCTGCGCTGTAGTTCGTCATTCACTGTGTGTGCATTTATTTTCTTTTTTTAATTTAAAGAAGTCAAGAGTGAATAAATCACAGAGTGACAGAGTGACATTTCAATCTGTTCCGCTTTTTAATGCGAGTCCATCGACACGTTACGCGACTCATCTGCAGTACACCTGTCTTGCCTTCTGGACTCTGATGAAGGTGTGCGTTATTACCGTTGATGTGAGCATGGATAAAAGTGTGTGCGTGTGTGTGTGTGTGTGTGTGTGTGTGAGAGAGTTGTATGTGGCTTGTTGCACGACATTTGCTCAAATGATGGCTGTACAATTCCGAATCTCGAATCACTGCTAATACACAGTGAGCCCCAAAGCCCCCCGAAAACCTGGTTTCTCAATCAGCCTCTTACTGCATGCAACGAGGTCCTACATGAACACGGAATATTTTTTATTTACCTTTGTTAATTTACATGAGAGATTTGTGTATTTGTGTTTTTCACTGTGCTCTTCTCACTGGTTTGAAGTGGGCGGGACTCGGTTGGGAAAAGGCATACTTATACGCCAATCAGGATTCAGTACCGCTATTTGAATCAGAATCTGATGACTGATTTGACACAAGCAAACGGCCGCACATCACCCACACAGGCAGAGAACTGAAGACTTGATTTGGATTTTTGGATCACTGGACCGACATGATGTCAATGTTTTGGCCAATAACAGATGAAGCAGATTGACTGCTTGATTTGTTGAGTGTCTTGAAAACATTACATAAACACATACGAGTATATATCAAGTGCTTTGTTGTGCTTTCCATAATAATGGAATAATACAAACAACAACAAAAAAAAAAAACAAATGCAACATTTGTATTGGCAATGCAGTTTCCTGTATAGACACCTGATACTTACTCATGCGAGTAAAGATGCAAATTATGTCATTTTTAGCAGAATGTTTATTATAAATATGAATATTCCACGAAAAAAAGTTAGAGCTCCCTCTTTTCACGCGTCCGCAGTTGATTCCTTTCACAAATAAAGAACGTGCCGAGCGCATTCAAGCGGAGTTTAAGCAGAGATTCAGGAGGTTGGGCGGGAAGGAGTTCACTGGAACTGAAAGATATATGAACTGCTGACACAACTAGTGTTTTTTATTAAAGACGAAAAGACAAGATACAGGGGGTTGGCAAGAAGAAGAAGAGCGCTACAGAAAGAGTTGAGTGCGTTGGAGCCATCCTGCCGGATCCTCTCATCGCGGTAATCCAAGACCTTTTTAGAGCCAATCAGCACATCCCTGAACAACGCAGCGCTCACAATAGTCTTGACGTTATATCACCAGTGCAGTTGTTTGTGTTACACCGCTTAAGGCTAATTGTGAGTAGCATGCGGCATAATTACACTCTGAAGAGATTTCATAACACCTTTTGTTTAATCGGTCGAGTAAATGCTATTTGTGAAATCCATAGTGTTGTTGCGTAATGTGAAACCCTTGTATTACATTTCACAGAACTGTGTCATTTTTGCATTGATTTACAAAGTTTATGCTGTGTGCGTCTCTGCAAAAAAAAACAAAAAAACATGGAGGCATCAAACTAGTGCATAACACATTGACCCCCCCGTTTCATTTTTTTTAAAAGCTTTTGTCATGCAGTCACTTGTTTCCGCAGTGCACATCACTGAAACCAGCTACTTTGAGTTTTGTTGCATAAAACCACTTACTCTAAAACCCTGTGGACTTTCCAGAATCAAACCTCAAACATTTACTAACGAGCAAAGAGCAGATTTCAGCCACTTGTGTGTCTCCAAAAGAGATTTCAGCACAATGTGCCGTCCTTGGCGTTTTCAACCAAAATAGTCCACGGTAATTTCCTCTGTGGGTTTCGGAAAGTCTATCTCGTGTCTCTCTGTTGAGCTCTTTTATTTTCTGTCTCCTATTGATACTTGAGTGGCCTACACGTCCTTGCATTTGAAACACTGAGGTGCACATGACTAGCTTTTACTTGTTGTTTTTGTGTTCCCGTGGTTTTCTGTAAACCAATTTGACTACACTTGTATTCTAAAGGAAAACTGCAGGTTATTTTTCTGTGCCCCTGGGCAGTGGTATGACATAGCACAACTAACATTGTTATATTGCTGTGGTCACGGAATACGCAAAAAAAAAACCAAAAACGGCTCAACCTATTATCATTCTGGGATATCATTGTTTGTATTTCTTTAAACCAATCACAATCGATGCAGCGAATAGAGGAAGGGGAGGAGAATTCTGACTGAAATAGTCGGCCAATGGCAGACTCGTCCCAACAGCCTGCATCCCGTTAGTCAGACTAACAAAACCCCCCAAACGTTTTTTTTTTTTTTTTTTTAATTATTACCCAAACTGTCTTTGCAAACATCCGTCACAATTTACTGTTTACCTCTGCAGTGTGGTGGTTGACCATGTGTGCAGCCAGTGGACGATCGTCTTGATGCTTGTGTTTCTTGGATCTATTTCTGTGACATAAAAAAGAATAGCTTTGGTTGAGTTCATCATAGTCGAAATTGTAGTTGTATTGCCTTGGAGTCAATGAGGAAACTGGGGGGGGGGGCGGGGAAGAAGGAAGGTAGCGGATACGCTGAACTCAACTTGACGTGTGAGCAACTATGAGAGCTTGACGGACCGGGTGAGTCTGCCAAAAAAAAAAAACATTGTCATTCTCACTTCTCTCGCAATAGAAACTTCGTCATGGCGGAAAAAGGCATCATCTGACATCTGAGGGACAAAATACAGAATGCTCAAAAGTAAAGGATTCCACTTGACCTGTGTCTCTTGGCCCGTGTGACAATAAAGCCTCCGAGATTCAACAAACCAGCACAGCATGGAGGACGGACTGGCGTGGAAAGATATTTGGTTTATTTCGAAGCAATTCGCTGCCAATTCACAGGTATCCAGAGAAAGAGCCGCTCTGACCATCAGATGGCAAGCTGAGAAATTCCCATCGGAGCAAGAAAATCACACTCACGCATTTACTCTTGATTGCCCTTCGTCATCCATGCGAGAGCGAGCACACACTGCACAAACTGCACACAGGGCTGCACACACTGCTCTTGTTCGGCCCGGTGCACCGCGGCCCCTGAAGGTATTCAGGAAACACACATACACGTTCCCTCCACCTACACCGTCTCCAGTGGTTCCAGACTGTGGGGGAGACCGTCTGACAAGGTGTCATGCTGAGTTCACCTGTCTCACATCTGATTGGATGTTGGGGTGGGGTGGGGGGGGGGGGGGGGGGGGGGGGGGATTGTTCAGTTATTTTGAGAGCTGCGCACGGCGGCTAATAATCTCAGTTGAAGCTAAACAAGTCTGGTTGAATGCTACACCCACTGCAACAAGACATCTGCAGCAATAAAGTCAAAGTGTGTGTGTGTGTTCATTTAAAACCTGCTGGCAGATGGGATACGTGCGCAGGTTGCAGTGGAAACACACGGTGAACACACCTGAAGTAGACCGGTAACGCTGGACAACTGCAGTGGCTTGTAGCACTGCACTGTAAACTGACATCGGAGCACTTGCAAACAGTCAGGAGAGCCTTCTTTCTTTGGTGGTGGGGGGGGGGGGGGGGGGGGGGGGGCATGAATGCGTCGACCAAATTCCGTGGCAATCCAACGCAACAGTTGTTCAGACATTTGCCTTCAAAACAGCAAATGTCACCTGAAAAGTGAGGAAATCGCCGGATTTATTAGGATACGTCCTCTGGGAAATTGTTTGCAACCCAATTAGCAATGATGGAGATATAATTCACTGGATAAATGATCAGTTGAACCTTGGTTGGTGATTGGTGTTGATCGAAAGTCGACGAACCATTGCATTACATCCTCAAACACGCAGCACGGCACTCAGCTACACACATGGTATCCACCCCCTAATATCAAGGTTGACGGTGATTACGCAAAAAAATAGTTATGTGGGTCTTCTTATCATCATTATTATTATTATTATTATTATTATCATTATTATCATCTCATCTCCATTCCTATTGTTATTCGCAGCGTTGCCATCACTGTCGGCAATGCTGTCGCGCTCACTGTCACTTTTGCTCGTGCTTCTGATACCATTACCACGACTGTTATCATTTATATGACTTCCTCAATCTAATTGATTTTTTTTTTTTAAATTGAGCAATTCATTCATTTCGCATTTTGTTCATTTGTTACTTGTCACTCATTGTATGTGTACATGTGTGAATGTAGATATGCATATATGTATGTGTATCCATGTATATATGTGGATGTATGCGCGTGTGCATGTATGTATGCACATATTTATCGCTTGTTTTATTGATTAATCTCCGTCTCTATATTTATTTGATCTTTACTCTTTTTTTTCGTTTTTTCATTGACTCATTTGTTTTCATTTTGTTCTGCTGAAACTAAACAGTCAATCTATTCTTACTTTCATCAGTAATATAGTAAATCTCTCTATTTTCAGTGACATTAATTAACAACGAAACCAATTTTTCTCTCCTTTTTAATGAGCTGTTACTCTTCTCTTTTATTTTATAAGATCTATATGTTGCTTCCCCCATTGTTATTTTTATTATTGTCATGATTATTATTGCGCTCCCCGAATTTCACTTACATGAAGTCAGAATCCCTCCCCATATAACTATTAGCCCCCTGACGCGCACACACATGTAACAAAAGCATTACTTTACAAAACAAACCCTCCCCTATTTGTACTGCCATTATCACTGAAATACATATGCAAACAAATATACGACACCTGGTAATACTTTATTATGTCTTTATTTTTCATCCCATCTCACATAACCACAATATGTGTACATGTATTTTTGTTGTTAACCACTCCCCCCCACCCCCCACCCCCTACTGCTCTGCTACTGCTCTACACTCACACCTACACACACACACACTTGAAATCCTTGGCTACAGTATCTTGGTCACATCACACATCACAGTTCACATTCAATCTTCACCTTTTTTTTTTTTTTTTTTTTGCAGCTGTAGCTGTCGTATATACTCAAAGCATGTTCTGCCCGTCGTGTCAGCCTTGTCGAGTCACCCAGTGTGTTATGTTCTGTCTCGTCTCACCTGTGTCACCAGGTGTCGTTTCACCAAAAAAACAAAAACAAAAAGCTAATAACAAAAGTCTACAAGCTCTGACTTGGTTTCACTTGACTACATAAAGGTTATGAATGGGCCTCCTGTTTGGCCAGGTTGGTTCACAGCTGCTGGAATGAATCCGTGCCGTTCCGGTGGGAGCTTCTCTCCCGGCACTGCGTCACTCCGTACCGCAACACATGATCGCTCACTCTCTGCGGCCGTGTGTGATCGAGTGTCCGACAGCCACGTGCGCTGGTCTCGTGTCCACATGGTCAGGCCAAATGATGACTGTTATTAAGCTCGCGGTTGGGGGACACACGCTGGGGTGTGACACTGTTCACTGGTTTACTGGTTTACTCAGTGTCACTTCCACTTCCTGGAGACATTTAGATACGCTGCTGTAGGACTGAAGAGGTGACATGTCGACCCACAATTACTGCGCTGATACATCCAGGGCAGTTTGTTTGTTTTATCGTTGTTGTGGGCCCAAAGTTGCCCCAACTCCTGATTTTACCTGTTTTATGTTCAGTAAGGGCCAGTAAGGGCCCAGCTGGGAGAGCGCTTTGGAGGTGCAGCGTTTTTTCAGCTGAGATGCTTTGGTTGCTGTGATACGGGATATCCACAGAGCTACAGTGCTTAACAAATGTATCAGACCACCACCCAGTGTAAGGTGTTTGCCACCGCTGCCCTAAATGAACAGTATTGCTGATGACCAAAATATTTGATGTTTCTGTAATGGTTAATCCACCAGTATGTGCAAGCCAAGCTCTTTAATCAAAATGATATATTTAATGCTAAAATATAATTATTGTTGTTATCCATGAATTCTCAAATTTACTGTTTTACAAAAAAGCAGAAAGAAAATAGTAAAGCACATTATTACTTTTTGATTGAGATGCCAAATGACAGTTATTTACTTGCATTCCTGAACAGAAACATTTGTTTTGTGGTTGCAAAGAATGCAAGCTGTTATCAGGGCCCAAGGAGGTCATACAGAATATTAAGATTTCTGGTTAATATATGTGAATAAGGACTATTTAGTTGTTCCAGATTGTTGTTTGCCTAATAAATAACAATACAATTTTTAGTTTGAAACAAGTTTTTGACAGATTTCTAAAATATTTGTGTTTTCTAATTTTTTATGACAGGTGGTCTAATAAATTTGTTAAGCACTGTATGTGCTGCAAGTAGCATGCCTAATTTCGCAGATAGTACTGAATACTGAATGTAAAAATGCCAGCACAAGGTACAAGAGTACTCGCTCTGGATGAAGGGAAGGCTGGAAGGGAGACGGAGAGGGGAGGACGGACCCGCCGGTCTCTCTGGTTTCATGTGACTTTGTGTGCGAGAAAACCTCTCAGTTGGTCTTTGCGGTATTTGTCCCGCCCCTCCTTCTCTGTGACTGGACGGAAAAAAAACGCTTTGGTGGACACAATCATTCTGAGGTGTGAGGATGCTGGAAATACACATATATACAATGTTTCAAGCACAGAGCAGTGCATCAAAGGGCCAGTTGACACTAATCAACAAAAAAAGAAAAAAAGAGAGCAACATCTACTCCTAGTGGTATCCAGCCATGCAGACAGTTTGGATTTATCTGTCTCTGAGATTGCTGCCTCCGCCCCGACACGTCGTGCAGTGCGGAGTCGAGCTTGAGGGATGTTGCACAGCTGTTGATGCTGAGGCCTGTGCCCTTGTTGACAGTCGACAGGGAACCGATGAGCAGACGTTAGGGAGCGTGCATGCAAAACCACCACGAGATTTTGGTCAATAACTCTCTCTCTTTTTTGTTTTCATGGACTCTTCAAAACAACTTTCTTTTTATCCGGTCCCTCTCCTATTGCATGCACAACCTTTTTTTTTTTTTTTTTTATGATGGAATATGGCCCAATGAGCTATAATAGCCATATTTGTTTTATTTTCATCAATAAACTATTAACAGTTACGCATCTTTTATTCAGACTCAGTTTCGACTCGCGTTATTACGTTTTGAAAAGTGTGGTTGAAAT
This sequence comes from Enoplosus armatus, assembly GCF_043641665.1. Classification (NCBI taxonomy): domain Eukaryota; kingdom Metazoa; phylum Chordata; class Actinopteri; order Centrarchiformes; family Enoplosidae; genus Enoplosus; species Enoplosus armatus. Next base: position 3,592,764 of record NC_092189.1, read on the forward strand.
ACAACTCGTGCTTTTTTATTTAATTCATTGATGTGCTTGGTTAGATCGCGACCTAATGTATTTTTTGAGCGGCTAAACTTATACATAGACATATGAGAAGTCCAAATGACAGCATGGCACAGAAAACGAAGCAGACCAGACAATATCCAACAACGTCTTTGTCTCCGGTATAAATGCGAGTACATTTGTGTTTTGTGAAAGTGACACGCGTACAGATAAATTTGTTTTATTTGAATAGCTTTGAAAGAAGCCCGAAGAGATAAAAACTGTTGTGCAATTCACGATAAAAAGAAAAGGCAGAGGTTCAATAAAAGTCTGAAAAAAGGAACACAAGTTTGCATCGACGCAGCTCGTTTTCTCTCTGCTGTCTTTCATATCGCCTCGATCATCTCACAAGCCCTGTCAAGTTGATCTTGCAGCTCCCGTGTGGGGGTCCTGACCTCCAGGTTGGGAAGCACTCGTGCAGAGCTGCTTCTGGAAAATAGAATGCATGAAAGCGAGGAAATTGTTGTGTTAAATATATGCAGTGAACAACATGCTGTCATTTTGGACATGTTTAAATATCCATAGTGTAATCTAGCTCTTGATCTTGTTTCTGCTTTAGTGTCACGCCTTTGCGTGCTGCACACATGTGCACACGTATAGCCTGTGACTGTTTATCCATATTATTTACTTTTGTTGAGAAGAACATAGAACTCACAGTGATTTAATACAATGACACCAGTGGGGGTATTAAACTCCTCTTCCACAAGAGATTTGACTTGTGAAGGATTTGACAAATCTACGTTCTGACACAGGCGATATTATCCTCATCTTTGCATCAGTGTTAGTACGCTCTGTAATCCTTTTCCTTGTCTATCATCCTCCTCCCCTGCTGGATCTGTTCGAATCTTCCTCCCACAGTTCACTTTGACTCTGCGGCTTATTCAAAATCTCACTGCCAATAATCGGAAAATAACATGGGAATAGCTGCCCGCGGCTGGGAGGGTAATGGCGGCAGGGCAGGTGCCGGAATAGCATTAGTCAGGGTTTAAGTACGGTAAATATTATGGCAGACATGAACACGGTGGACAAGACAGAGGGGATGGGTGAGAGGAGGAGTTTGAGATGGTGGTGAGGGATGGCGCAAAGTCAATGAAGGGGGGTAAAGAACAGAAATAAGAGAGGTTTGTGGAGTGAGAGGAGAAACGGGACAATAGAAATGTTGTTTTTACAATTGTAAATGAGGCAATCTGGTGGACTGTGGGCAGCTTGCAAAAGGTCAAAAGAACATGACAAGCATAGCACAAGCCCGGGCCAGCTCATCCAACCTGACCAAGAGGAATTCAGTTCAATCGCATTATGTTCAAGCGTACCGTCTTCTTGCCTTGAATCCGGATTTCAAGGACTTGCCGTCGCTCCCTGCTGCAGTGGAATGCCGCCCCTTTTCAGTGCAACACACACCGACCGCGAAATGAAACGTGTCTCGTCATTTAGCGTGCACCAGTGAACTCCAGTGGGAGCAATTTTCATTGACAACAGTGTCTCAGCTTTTGCCTTTTTGATGTATCTGTGCTCAACAAGGTTTCGTTAGCCTAGCTTCGCTCATTCAGCAGTCAAATTTACTGTTAAACCTCAGTAAATATGGATTGCAGACCCAAACAAACACAACCTTGTGATTTACTTATTTATTGTAGCGAGTGCACCGATAAGAAAAAGTGATTATTTAACTTCTGACCAGTTGTCTGACTCGTACGACAGACGAGGTACATGCTAATGGAACTAAATGGTCTAAAGTACCTTATGATAGACTAACACTATAATACTTTACCATTTAAACCATTGGCCATGAACAAAAACATTAATCTTCCAGAACATTTTCGTCTAATAGCAAAATTAGCTTGGGAGTCACTCCACTGAACTGGCTTGGTTTTCTTCCAGGCCCTCATCTATGCATGACTCTGCAGTCCTCGCTGGCCTGCCTTACGAACTTCTTCTTTATTTGACCTCAAGTTGACGATGAATTTCACTTGTTAAAATGTATTTCGTGTGTGACTTCCCCTTTTTGTCTCTGACTCTGGGCCAGGCCATGACACTCCTGTAGCGGCGAAGACACAGCGTCAGTGACCTCTTCGAATGCAGTTTATGATCCGAATCACCTCCTTCAATGATTTCACTGGCTACGTTGAGAGAAATACAAATGTGCACAGGAAAAGGCAAGACGTGAAGCTAAAAATTATGTCTTATTGAGCGGACTCTCCAGAAGCTACATTTTTCGAGAACCTTTTAGCAGGAACTAGGACAGGACAGAACACACCAATTCCCTGTGTCACAGGAACCGTATTTTACAAACAAATTTACCTCATCAGTTATTCACTTTTATCGATGAACATTACTGAATTGATTGGCATCGGCGTCTCTTTCAGGCGCCTCCTCTTTTGTTGCCCTGTTTATTCGCTCACGGCCATCATTCTCTAATTAACCTCCATGATGATGCCAGCTGTGGTTGCTAGGACACTGTGATGCAACTGCAAAGCCACTATAGTGGGCCTCTCAATAACCAACACGGGTGGCAGTGGGTGCCTCCAGCCAGCCGTCCACTGTGCTGTGTCACGTCTTCGCTGTGGCTGGTTGGAGACAAGCGTGAACTGTCACATCCACATGCTGCCCACTCATCCAGAGAACACCACTGTCATGTCTTTTAAAATGAATTGTGTGTGTGTGTGTGTGTGTGTGGGGGGGGGGGGGGTCACTGTGGGGGCGTGTGCAAGTGTCCTGTAGTGGAAGGATGTGATTGAGACACTCTGGTTTCAGAACTGCTGGATTGTATTATTATGCCTTCAATCCGCTGTCCAGCTGCACTTCTGATAACAGATGTGGTGCTGCCGTTGTCGCTGTGCGTTCATCTTTGTCTCCATCTGTCTTACTGCTTCATGAACCACAGTCTGTCTGCACTCGGTCTCCTCCTATTGAGGCATTTTCAAAATCCTGAAATGTTACTGCTTTGGTAGCTTCTTTTGGATCAGATTAAGTGTGAAGCAGGTAAGCCACTTAAGTCCGATTCCTCCGAGTTTGCCTGATGAATAGATAGACAGGTTTGGTGTGGACAGTTCAAGACAAGTCATTACGCCAGTGCCGTACCGAGGGGGTTTCGGGTGCTCTCCAATGCTGGAGCAGGACTTTCTTCGCTGTTGCAAGGCCACTGGCAATAAATGAGGCACCCTTAATGTGCTCAGTGTCTCAGTGTCAGGGTACAATGTCAAACCAACCACTGGACAAGATGCTGAAAATGTCCTTCCAATATTTGGTCAGTTTGGACAAGCAGGCCAAGCAGTGTATCAAAGTGCCCTTGGCAGAATTACACCTATCGCACTGCGGTGATAAAAACCTAGTTCATCCAGTTCTGAAGTGTTGCTTGATATCATTTCTCACTTGTAGGTATCTGAACAAGTTGGTTGTTGGTAGGTTGTATTTTTCCTGGAGTTGCTGGAAACTGGCAAAAAGTGTTGCTCACATACAAATCCCCTACTGAGTGAATACCCTTTACCCTTTTTATGGATCAAGGTGATTATAGATTCTTCCAATGTAGGCGGGAGGGACTGATTATCGAATGCATAGGCATACATCTTTTGTAACATTGGAGAGACTGGGTCTATAAATTTCTTATAAAATTCATTACAGTGCCGTTCAGTGCCAGGAATTTTACCAGGTTGCAATGTTTTATGGTATTATGTATTTCCTGGGTGGTGATTGGAGTGCCCAAAGGAGGTGGCGTCAGTCTCAGTCAATGATGGCAGTTTACATTGATTGAGAAATGCGTGAATTGAGGATAACCCGAATAATTGGACAGCCTTGCACGTTTCAACACAAAGTACTTTATTCGATTTGTATTTTAGTGCCAGAATATTACTGTGTCTTTCCCAAGTTGGTTGTATTGCATTTACTTTGTTTTCTAGGTCCTTCTGTTCCACCACACTTGATAAGATAGAATCCTAAATGCTTTGAAGGTTTCCCAGAGTAAAAATGGACAGGTCTCTGCATTTTCACTTGTTGTTGGGTGAAGAGCTCCGTCTCTTTTCTAACATAGCTGACAAATCCCCTATCTGGCAGCAAGAAAGTGTCCAGGCTCCTTGTTATTTCGGTTTATCGAGTCTAATTTTAATGTGAAGATAACAGGTCAGTGGTGAGAGATAATTATGTTGTGGTGTTAAAGGTCAGAAGCATAAGCCATGAGGTTTCTTATCTACCAGAAAATAATCAATCCTTGTATACATTTTATGGACAGAGGAGTAAAAAGAGTCGTCCCTGGCAGTTGGATTGACAGCTCTCCAGGTGTCCACCAGGTTCAGGTTGTTCACAGTCACTTTCAGAAGTTAGAGGGTGAAAGTCTTTGAGAAGAGGACCGGTCAACATTGATCTCGTACGAAATTAAAATCGCCACCAGTTATTAGATTGGTCTGAGAAACATCTGGAATAAGGTCCAGTACTTTCTCCTCTTGTCTCTGTGATTGAGTTGATTTTGTCTTCCTCTTTAGCCTTCAATAACTTTTATAATAATAACAATAACAACATTTGGATTGCAGAAAGTACTACACAAATCTGGAATACGAAGGGTCTGGATTCAGAATGCAGGACAACTACATTTCTCTCTGCATTTTTAAACCTCCCATGCTGAGCTCCTCCTAAGAGGGTGTGATGTTTGTGTGGTTGGTCAATAATTCAACTCAAACACGGAACTTTCTCATTAGTATGATGTTAAGCCGTGTATCGTGTGTCATCACGCTGTTTCTAAGCACAACACCTGTTTACTGAAACTTGCCCCTGCTTTCTGGCATCAGGGCGACTTCTGGCATCGATGATCTCATCCTCTCTCACAAAAACAACCCCGGCTATGTAAGTCTGCTGGCATGTTCAGGGCCGACACACACAAGTTATGCAAATGATATGTTTGCTTTGATTAAAATAAACACATGCAGGGCATGCATGGATCATTCAGATAACACAATTTCCTTCAACACTAACCTCACCTGTTTTTGGAAGGACGACAGTTAGTTAATATTGCCTGTTTTGAAAGGAAAAAGGTAGCTCACACTACCCGTAGGTAACACATTCGTGGACTAAATGCATCCAGAATCCCACTGATAATTACACAAGAACCTGCAAACAGCTGGGACAAACCACAGAAACCTGTAGGCCAGCACACTGATATTAACTTAACATTATTAAGGGCTGTAGATGTGATGTTAATGTTACTTTCGGATGGATATATTTCGTGTTTGTAGGCTTGCTAAGAAGGCTGTCAACTAAAATTAACATTATTACATTAATGATATTGGGTGTAACAGACATTTAGACATGTCCCATTAGGAAAATCACAGGTAAATAATAAAATGAATAATGGCTAAATTCCATTTAGCTGCTTCAGTTTCAGGGTCCTGGTATTGTGCATGCTCACTGTCACATTGTCATGGCTTACTGGGACACTTGGATAGAACAGAGCCATCATTATAGTTATTAAGTTAAACTAAATGACCTAACTTTGACTAGCTTTAGCATTAGCTATTCATTTTATTATTATTATATTTATTTATTTAAGCTGCTATTACTTCATCTTTGCCCATCTAAATCTTCCAGTGAGTTACCTGTAACCATGGTAACTGAACAGCTGAAACCTCAAAAAGTTTTCTCGAAATACAAAACTTAAAAAAGCATAAATTAGACAAATAAAGTCACTAAAACTGAATCAAAATCAGGTGCCACGATTTACAGTGTTTGAGATCAAAGCAGAAATAAAAAAACTCCTAAATACTAAAATCAAGGCAAGAATAATTGCATTTAGTCATAATGATCGAAGAAATGAAAGTGACAGAAAACAAATGGCACTATCAGAGACATTTCCTTTGATTTCAGCTCTACTTTCAAACGACATCATACTTTTATGTTTGCCCCCCAACTGTTACCCAATTATTTGCTCTACAAAAAAAAAAACGGTTGAAACTCGCACTAAACCCAACTCCTAATCCCATTCACCCATTGTGTTTGGAGGCAGCGTGCTTCTTTACTTTCACTGCACTCATTAGAGGAAACATTTTCTGACTTTGTAAAAGTAACTTTGAGTCGGTCGTGGGGTGTTTATCCTGCTTCACCTCTGAGCCGTACATAGATTCACAGCAGGGGAGTGCAGCTCTAATGAACCAATTAATTCCTCAGTTAGAGACATGATACACTTTAATTGGATCTTTGAAGTCTACTTTTCCCTTTGTCACTCTGCCTTTTATGTCACAACATGTTCGTGCGCTTGCTGGCAGCCCATCGTATTTGCATTTGTATCACTTTTTGATACAAAACTGACTACAAACAAAAGATAAGCACAATATGATATAACCACAGCTGTCCTAATGTACTCCCTCTTTATCCATCACACTGATTCGTTTTGGGTTCATGCACTTGAAACTCCAGATATAAAACTTGGAACTGGAATAAATGCATTTAAACAGAAATGAAATGCAACTTCTCTTCACAACAATTTGCACTCCAGAGTCATTTCAGCTGTGCAGTTTTGGCTCTGGGGCATAGCGTGCTCTCTGTGAAAAATAACCCAAGAAGAGAACTTGTATTTTCAACTCAGCTATTCCAGCAGCCCCAATGCATTCAAATTAAGCTCTATGCCAACCACCATCAGTAATGCAACTGTACTTTTTTCTCTGCACACTTGAATAAGTTTTACAGTACCTACCTAAGGAGTCCAACGATATCATTTCTGATTAAACCTGATTTAAAGGCAAATGTTTCCCACAGTTGCTTTTTTTCTGAGAGTGAGATGAGAAGATTGATACCAGTCTTGTCTTTTGATACAGATAACTAGAGTCAGGAGGCAATTAGCTTAGCTTAGCATAAAGACTGGAAGCAAGACGTGACAGCTAGCCAGAAGTTCAAAGATATGTCTGCCAACATCCTCCAAAGCTCACTGGTTGACACGTTGTATCTTGTTACAGTGGCCTGAAAAAAAAACCCCAGCAGGCGGACGTCTGCTTTCGACCCGCTTCCAGACATCAAAATGGATCAGAAAAGTTCATCTCCTCTCGCTCTTATGAAGGAGCGTTTCCTCATGTTTCTCTAGGTTATAGGTAGCATTCCGTCATGAGGTTAAGAGGTTGAGAGGTGGTAAATTGGAAGCTTTGCGACAAATCACGAACAGTGTTGCCAACTTAACATTTATTTGTTTTCGCTAGATTTGGGTTCTTTTAAGAGCCCTTGTAGCGACCACTGGACTGACCATATTCAGTGAGTGGGAGAAAAGCAACAGGTTCAGTTGACCCGACAGCAGCCAATCAGAAATGCGAATGAGCTGTGAACGTGTGTGACGCTGTTCCCAAAGACCAATCACTCATCCCTATTGTTTTCCTGAGGAACTCCTTCTCCTTTGTTTTTCTAATAAAGTCATTGCCCAATAATTAACTATTTAATTGGGTTGTAATTTTTTTTCACTTGATTTACAAAATCCTACAAAAAGTTACAAAAGAGTTAGTTATGTCAATGTTCTATTTGCCTACACGCACACGTGAACATAATGCTGATACAATGCTGCAGAGAAAGTGATGAAGCTGTGGGAACAAATGACACAATGTTAAACGAGTTATGTTCAAACTTCAACATTAAAATGACTCCAGACACTGTGGCATTCTTGGAACATAACTGCCTTGTCTTTTTCTTGTCTGCCAGCGGAGCCCATATTTAGCCGTTTGTGCTGGCTTGATCATTTCTGGGACAAAGACAGACTGTTGTTATTATTAGTATTATTATTGGCTGTCATTATGTGCCAGTAACTATATTGGCTTCTTGGTAAGAAGAGGTTGACGTTAGGAGGTTAGTTAGGAGCAGGGAAATTCTGATATTTGGGGAAGGGGTCCCGCTTACAGTGCTTTTACTTTTGGTTTGCTGATAAATCATTAGTATTGGGACTTTTGGATGGCCTTTGCTAAAAGGTCTTATTTTGGGCACTGTTCTGCTTTTATTTGATACTATACAGTTAAAAAAGGCAGAAATATGGGGAGTGAGAGAGGGGAGGATGACAAAGGTCCCAAGCCAGATTCAAACCGGGGGAATGTTACGATTTCGTGCATCTTTGATCCATAGGCCACCATGACGCCTGAGGGGTTCTTCCTGATGATCGACTGTTGGAAACAATTGACAGTGAACCTGAGGGGAGCTTGGTTGAAGAGAGTTATTATTCAGAATAACGTTTCAGAGCCATGCAGGGCTGGGCTGGGACCAGACAGAATGGAAATAACTCCAGGGAAGCATTAACACGCCATGTTGGATGTGATCCTAGTTTGGAAGACCAGGGACTGGTTTGCTTTTTTCTGCATTAATCTGCTTTTCTGAAAATAGTTTGTTGAATGCCCTCTCGCTAAAGTCTTTTTCTCACTGACAAATGGTCAGTAAAGGGAACTGACAGTCAAAACTAAGATATTACTTGATTTCTGATAAACCTGCGTAATCTATGTAAAGAAGGACGACAGGCATTACGTTCATATTCGACTAATCGTCACATCAACGTCCAGTGCCGACGATCTGTGCCAATACAGGAAGTAGCGTGCACTATATAGCAAAGCAGAAACTCTGGCTTCATCCATGTCTTAGGCATTTGGCTGGATCTTATTAATCTCTCTTTTGATTGGTACAATTTTCAATTATTTGGGGCAATGAATGGATGATGCTTAATGTGATTATTTAAAATACAAAATCAACATCCATATGTCAGCCAAAGTTCATGACAAACATGTTTGCCATCTTTTTGTTTGTTTTGAAAGATGATGTCTGTGTTTGCAATAGTGTACACATAAAAAAAAAGGAAATCTATCTGGCTAAAAGTTGACTTGAATAATTATGATGAAGATGAAGTACTAAATGAATCATGTTGTTTGTGCATTGAGATACAATGAATCATGGTTAACAGTTACATCTGGCTTTGCTTTGCTTTAATTGCACAACACTTATAAAAACAGTAATGACAGTAATCGATGCACGTGCCAAGATGAACTTTGTCAAAGACAACACTGGTCACATGGAAAAGAGAACAAAAGAACATTTGCTTCAAGTTTCATGTAAATTTCTGAGAAACACTGGTCACATGGAAAAGAGAACCAATGAACATTCGCTTCAAGTTTCAAGTAAATGTCTGACTTGAGCAAAATGCTCATTGGAAATGTTAAAACATGTGAATGCCCTCTGTAGTTCAGCGCACGCCGATGATCCATGAAATCAAATTAAAGCGTTAAGGGTCACACATTTCTCTGTTGGAAAATATTTATTGGACTAAAATAACACTAATATATTTGCTACCTCAGGCATAAATAGTGCCGGGCAGAAGTCAGTGGTTCTATAAAACTGATGTCAGTTACACCAACAGTGTGCCACATGTGCAGCGTTAAACTTACTGTGACACAAATGTGTCACCCCCCCCCCCTTTTCTCGTCACTTGCAGCAGTCTAATAAAACATAACATTACAATGTTTCGTGGCACAGTGGCGTAATCTATGTAATCAGTGTTATGAGCTTGCCACGCATGACATAATGACTCTCCAGTCTGTGGGATCATAATAGTGTTATGACTCAAACAAGAAAACCACCATTGGACCTTGTGCGCTGCTCTTCATCGTAGACCACTTGCACACCCCTCAAGACGATAAAACCCACAAGACATGCAAACACAATCCAATTGTGCATTTGCTCATGCATGATTAATGGTGCTCATGGGGACGTAAGAGCACCTAAATGTTACATAAGCATCGATATCATGTGTTAAATAGGTTATGTGATGCTAAATTATGGAGTGTATTTTAAATGCAATGTGATAAATAATGGTTATTGTGCAGTAACAGGCGAGTAGCTGTGATGAATACAGAAATACAGGCAGGCTTTGTCAAATATTGATCAAAGGCAAAGATGCATACAGTATGTTGCACATTAGTTTCCATTATTGAGTGGAAACATGGTATAGATCCCTATAACGTTGCTCTACACACTCATAGTGACATAAGTATAGACATGCTAAACGATCCAGGAAATACCGGTTGAATCATGTAGACCTATTAGCTTGCAGGCTCATGGCATGCCAAAACACGCACAGCAGTTTATAATACTACGAGAAAGGATTTTTCAACTTTAGAACGTTATCACGACGACAAACATCTCATCTTCTGTCTTGGCGACGGCAAAGTAAGCATTAAAATGATGCCAGTCATGTTTAGCTGGCAGGTATTTGATTAGCTATCCCAGTGGCGCTTGATGACGATGCCTTGCATTGCAGCAAAGGTTGACGCAGGTTCAGCTTTTTTTGCCTGAACAAGGTCTTAGGGTCAGGTTTTATGGCTTTTGGACGACATCAGATGAAGATTTTATCATGGATAAAAAAAACAAAAAACTACTGCTGAAAATATAAACTTGTACTCAAACATAGCTGCTCATGAAGTGCCTTAAGCATTTCCATCCACCTCTTACTATTCGTATTTTCAGTTTGCGCATAAAAAAAAAAACCTGAATGGAAACTCGAAGGTCGAAATATCGTAAACGTTTTTACAATTGGCTGAGGTGGAAAAGTTGACGTATCGATAAGAAACTAAAGTGCAATGGAGACAGACTCAGTGATTTAATCATAACGTACATGAAGCATGTCACTTAAACATCCACTGAAGCTTCAAAAAAAACAGCAGCAGATGAAAACGTCTGATGTGTGAAGCGATGAACATTCCTTGACTTAATTCACAAAACAATCAGAAATGTCATATTCCCAGCATTCCCAGAAATTGTACAATTTCCCCCCCGGGGATCAATAAAGTATTTGTGATTCTGATGCTTTTTTTTTTCTTCTTTTTTTTTCCCACGGTTTTCCACTGTTTGAGGTTTTGGGGAATTAGCTCCACCAACTGTTTATTTCAACGCGCCCAACCCCTAATACTGTGCATGTCGTAGTTTGCAGATTATATTTTGCGCTGCATCATCGTGAGAGTGGGATTCTACGTTGTCACAGACATAGATAGTAAAGTAAGGTAGCATCTGCAACACGTTAGTCAATGATTATGAACCTGCAGAAATGACTCATCGCAACGTGCTGAGGCCTGTATCATTCCAATGCTACAAACATCATGCTCAGTGCAGCAATGCCAAAGGTAAACACACTAATGGCGTGCATCATTACAGGTTACACTCTGAGAGCTATAGACTATTACCATCAAGGTTAATCATTTGGCTCTCACAGGAAAAGACTGAGCTGACAAATTATGGATGTGCGTTGGTGTTTCCTAAAAGGCCAGCTTGATTATCATAAAGTGACCAAACGGGTGATAGTGTTATCTGTGTCCTGCATACTGTATATGCAAATCTGCTTGGTTTATAGTTAGAGCACAGAGGATTACACATTTGAACACATTTTGCTCACAAAAAGTCGTTCATAAAAGCAAGAACACAGCAGGTAGTTCTAGTTTGAGTTTTGTATTGGATGTAATCTAGTTAAGCATCGCTAAATAACAGATCTAAAACGTTTATCAGAGTTATGTCCTTGGATGGATGGTATCCCTGGAAAAAGGGGCTAGACTTAGCAATTATTTATACTTTGGTTAATTTGAAGGTCGATTGAAGAAATCCCCAAAACCACTTTGCCTTGGGTCTGCTGTCTTTCAGGTTTTCACTGCGGAAAACAAAGAAAAATGTAAAAGTAAAGTGATTGCCCTGTGCTTATCGCCACTGTTGTAGCTTTAATAATCAGGTTTTCTTTTCAACCCACAGACCTTCTGGCAGGTCCATCATTCGCCTCAAGACAGAGTTGTTCTCCTGTCAGTTGAACTTTATTTGAAATTCTACTCAAGACCACAGTTTTTCCCAAAGAAAGCAAAGTACAGTATGTCATTTCGTGTAATGATGCCGCAACAAAAATAAGAGATACAAGTCTATTGAAGCAGTAAAAGAAACACTTCAGGGGAAACGGAACATACTGAGAACGGTAAGGTTTAAGGGTCCCATATTATGCACATTTCAGCTTTATATTTTCATTCTGGGATTCCACGACAGTAGCTTTGCACAATTTAGTTTTAAAAAGTCCTTATTTGTCTTAGACTGGCCCTTTATGCAGCCCCTCAGTTCACCCTCTGTCTGAAACAAGCCATTTTAGCTCCTTTCTCTTAGAGGTATGGTCCACCGGAAGGATGAGGTTTTCAGGCCAGGGCTCCGAGCTACCATTCCGGCCAGCGTCAGCTAGCTAATATGACCACTAGCTGCACAGCTAACTAAGCTAAGTAGCTAACGGCAGCTACAGTTAGCAGTAGTTAGCCTTTACTTTAGCAACAAGTTAAGCCATCTGTCCATCAAGAAACGACCTAACTCGAAAATGAACTTTCTGCGAGACATACTGAACAACCTCCAAAAGCTTGAAGAGTAATCCTGAGCAAACAGTCGAATAACTAACTAGACAGACTGAGCGGGTGGAGGGAGCATCCATGTACTTCATGCTGCTGGGGGCTTGACTGAGTGAGGTGACTGTATAGTTGGTACGTCAAAATAAGTTTTAATAAACCTGAATTTTCCATTATCCATGTCTGGTGATGTGGTGAACCCAGTATGTTAAAAAGTCTATTTAGCTGTTGGGGGCTTGTAGAGTACATTGAAATAGAGGGCCACAGTGCGATATCAACCTGGCAAGATGGGGAAAAAAGGATCTCTTAAATGTCGTGGACACCAGTTTCACAGCAGAGAAAACTTATCTGGGTGGATTAGGAAATGTCAGATTCACCTCTCTAACCTCCTTCTTCCCTCCTCTCTCTCTGAACCTTTCCATCGCTCTCTCTGTTTCTTTTCTCTTTCTCTTTCATGCACTCCGATGACATTACCCCCAGTGGATCATGGGCCGTCTCATTTCGCATTTACGAATGTACTGCACTGATATTATTCCACAGGCATGGATGCTTAGTGAGACCCACACTTTACACAGCGGAGGCCACTAGCTGGTAAGATATCTGTTCGCATCGTACCGTCTCTACAAGATGTTAGAAGACCCTGGGACCAGGTCATGGTGAAAAAAGTCAGTATGAAAATCTATTAAAAAGTTCCGCAAAACATTAAGAAGGATGCCAACCAGCAGCGAATGAACGTCTTCTTGCGACTCGATTTAAAAGAAGACCTATTTTGACCGAGAGGACTGTATACGCAGTTCTTTCCTGTGTAGTGTGAGTCGTCAGAGCAGTTTTGTAATGTCAAAATCACCCAAAGGAATGCCATGAAACAGTATGGGCAGCATGGCAACACATTAGTGTGGAAATGAAAGAGCTACAGAGGTGTGAATTCTATGAGTGTCACCGCCAGGATCAGGGGAATATAGCGAGTCCGTCATTTAGAAAGCGCGCTGCATGCGCATTACTGCAATGTACAGACACACATGCAGGAAACTAAAGGATTCTGTGCAGTGCCACGACTTCTTCAGCATTAAGTAATACATCCATTCACAGGCATGGGAAGTCACAGTACGGTTTAACTGTGTTTTAAAGGAGACACTGGTTTGTTAATACAAAAGCACATCTGTTGTTTTTTTCCCCTCGCACTTTGTTTTATAGAGCGAAACCCACCTGACGACATCTTGGAGATTTGGCTACATAAGCCCCTGATGACAAGGAGTCACAGTGGCTGCATCCATCTGAATGAATGGGTTTTTTTTTTTTCCCGCACATGACACCGGGTTTGATAAGTTGTTCCACACAGAATATGTGCCCACGCAGCACTCATCAAAGTTTTTTTTATGTCTCTACGTAGACAATCCCCTCAGGAGCCGTAAGCCACACACACACACACACACACACTAAATAACAAGTCATACCAGTCATAAATGGAAATTAGTGACTTCCTGTTGTTTGCAACGCTGTGCGTCAGCAAGAAAGAAAAACAAGTGACAAACAAATGACATGATGGTGATGATCAGCCAGGAATTACCATATAGCATCTTCAAAAATGCCTGAAAGCAGCCTGAATGTGACATCCACAGTCTGGACCAAAAAAAGGTAATACCACAAAGAGATGACTAAAACAATCCACTTGTTTAACCGACTTGTGTCCAAAAACTACATTTAGTTGCACTTAGTATGCACTTAGATGCCACAGCATTTGTTTTCCAATTGCTTAAAAGTCTTGAGATTTGGTACGGACATACTTTGGGTGAGTATCTAACAGGACAACTTTGACATTTTTAGATCACGTGAAAAGTCACACTTGAATCAATGGTCAAAGTCTGGACTTCTGAAAACTGAGGAAAATGATGTTTATTAAATGTCTTCCATATGATTTTTTTTTTTTTTACACCGCATATGTGTATATATCTTTGATATTCAACTCGTTATGAGTTTTCATAGATACCAACATCCTTGATTGTGCTCCTTATAGTTTCTGAGACACAGCCATTTTCTTGTCATACTATATTTAGTCTTTGGGCACATGGGACTACTGTTTTTCCTAAAATGGTAGAAAATGCCTGAAAATAAGCAATAAAAATGTAGGGTTTTTTGTTGTTATTTTCAGTACACACGTTAGGGACTCCTATCTATATATTCCATATAAATAAAAGTTGCACAGAACTATTAACAGTCATGCGGCAGGTGAAAACATTCGCTCGAGGAGCCTTTCTCCATTAGCCTCAATGCATTTCAGTTGCTTCTATTAAACCTCAGATCTAGAACTACTGACTTTCAAATACATATAGGAACCTCTCTATCTCTCACACAAACACACAAAAAAGACCTTGTATTTCTATTGTGACGACCTTCATTGACATAATTAATTCCCCAGCCCCTTACCCTAACCTGAACCTAATTCTAACCTGCACCTTGAAACCAAGTCTGAACCAAACTGTCTTCACTATCCAAAGATGTCCTCACTGCCAAGGTATAAAACTCAGTCGCACTTTTGGAGAAAACCTTTGGCACGGCACATATGCTTTTATAATTGTTGTATATGAGCTATGTAATGATATAACAGCCAGGAGGGTGGTCTGTAATGCAATTACAGCAGCTTCTTGCTGATAGTAATGTATGAGGCCATACTGCTGGAAATCCCCAGCAATGCAGGGATGGAAATTCCTCAAGACAATAAAGGAAAACTCCATTATGCATCAACGTCACACACAACATATGGCACTCAGCTCCATAACATCATTCTCATATTATGCTGTATAATTATTGCAATGTTGTGCAATTTGAAGTGTCACTGCACACAGCTGCGGGCACGTGTTTTGTCTCAAGGACAACAGATGATCAGGCTTCCGACGTCAAAGCGGCAAAAGGCAAGCGGCTATTGTGTCTGCGTCAGGACCGGGATTCACAGAGGGACCCCAAGTCCACATCGGTGAATCTCCTTAGAAATGCGTACCCACAGCGCACTCTAAAAATGCCATTAAAGCCGCAGTGCGGGACTCTCACATATAAATGAACGTCCGTTACATTCAAGCCGTCTGTCAAATGATTAACCCTATCATCATTTTAAATCAGGTGTCTGTGGTGGTGATCTGTGTTTTAGGTCAACCAGCAACGGTTGGTTAGCCAGAGCTGAATGGGGGAAGCAACCGTGGGCAACCGCCATGGCTACAGCAGAGCCACGTGTAGAGAGAGAGCGAGTCGCAGCAAGGAAGTCAGATAATTCCAGGAAGTTCTTGACAGGAAATTAGAATGTGCAAATATAATACATCGATACATCTCCAGTGTTGATTTTCTCACCTCACACTCACCACGACATACTATCCCGTTAAGTGTCAGTAACGAGTGAGCATCACCTCACCAGATGTCTTCTGGTCGACTCAAGTATTTTGAAACTGCATAATCTTCGATCCACGGCGCAGAACACGGATTCATGCCCACGCCTTCAGCTTACTGCAGCAGTAACGCTGATTAGGAATCCAACGAAGAACGTGATCAGGAAGCGGCGGAATCCGACCGCCGCCGCTTCTCCTGCGAGGGTTGCGCGACGGTTGGATTTCTTTGTCTTGTGCGCCGGCGTGCAATCCCGCCACGTGAGATTGAAATCCGCCTTTTCATCACTTTTTAATTGTCACAGACACAGCTGGGATTCCCCCCCTGCTCACGCTGAGTGCCAAGCGCAGGATCAGCTGACTGTCTCCGTGTCGCACGGGTGAAATAAACTTAATTTAAGGTGGCAATGCAAATGTAGCGTGTCACACGAGAGACTGAGGCAGACGGGGAGGGGGAGATGGATTATTTGAGCTGACAGGCTTACATGTCATATACTTTTTTCATCAAGTGAACGATCATCTTCATAAACCCCCACCCTCTCTCTCTCTCTCTCTCTCTCTCTCTCTCACACACACACACACACACAGTCAACTGCCTGATTGCCTAAGCCCCTATGGTTTAAGGCCCCAACCAACCTCAATATCCATGGAAATCTTCATAAGCCCACGGTAATGAAAGAACAACATGGATATGGCACAACTCTCAAGAGCCCTGTGATATGATGTGACACACACACACACACACACACACACATAGCAGAGAGAGAAATAAATAAGCAGTGCTTATTCGAAAAGTTAATGACTATATTACCCTGAGTGTGTGTGTGTGTGTGAGTACTTATAAACTGGTCCAGCTGTCTTTACTTAAGGTCCCTAAGCTTTGGCATTAACTAACAGGATTGGGCGATTGTATTAAATAACTGGCATAATTAGCAGTGAGCCATCTATTGTTCTTGGGAATGTTTTTGTGAAACATTCATTCAACATGTGAAGGGAAGTGGAATTCAGGAGCGCTTTGAAGGTTCCAGTGGGGTAAACAGGTGGGGGTGGTCAGAATAAGGAGCAGAGTTAACTTTAGCCACCAGGCCGGAATAAATCTTTATGAATTTAGGACACAGAATAATACATGGCAGCAGCTACAAAACGGGGTGAAATTGGGATTCAGAAAATGTTATCTTTTCCTAAATCTGTAATTGTTTGCTTCTTGATGGTCACGGAGGGAAGGTCGTGGTGTACCCACAGTTGTGCTTGCCACCAGAAGCCCTGTCTCATTGAATTAGAGCCACCGGAAAGTCAAACCCTGTGTACTTTCACTTTTAAGAGCACACTCTAGGTGACGGCCTTTTTTTGGCTTTACATAGAGGGAGCTGCCACATCGTCTTCACGCCGCCATTCGATCCATTGCTGCTTTGAAAGCGTCAGTGAAGAGAATCGATAGCATTCTCGTGTCTGTCTGTTAACCTTTCTGTCTGTGTCACCTCTGCTCGGAGAGGCCTAAAACACACCTAGCCCGGCTCTGCCAAAGTCCGAAACCCCCTTACCAAAACCTCTAAACTCACTGATTAATATGTAATTTCTTGCTCGTTTTAACGCTCACACAAGCAGAAATGTAAAAAAAAAAAACAACAACCAGTTGTGGTTTTTACAAGAACTTATTGTAACTATTTCTTTGGAAACAGTGGCCAGGCACAGGGACGCCCGGTCATGACAATGGCATTGTTGCACACTGCACAGGACGGGCGTGAGGATTCCAATTTGCACTCTGATCCCATTGAAAGTAATCCTGTAGTGGTAATATTTTGGGCAGCCCCGACCCCATTTCCTACTTTGCTCACATTTAGGGTTACCCCAGGAAAGACCCACCAGACACCACAACCGGTGTTTTCAAACCCGTCAAGAAGCGGCCATAGGTTGAATCACTGTTGTGCTATCAGTCTGAGATGGAGTGACACGGCACGACATTTATTTACGTGAAAATGTCAAGGATTATTAACTCAGGTTTAAGGGGTGATTCTGAATGACACGCCGCATAATCCCATTTCAATCAGCAAACTTTGCTGCGCGCCTGAATGTACGGGAGGAGGGCATCCAGCTGAGTCACTGAACGTCTGAGTGGAAGTGATTCATTTAGTGTGAATGAGTGAGTTAACGAGTCCTTGAGATATCCGGCAGTGGGTATTTATGGCGTGATTTTACGACCCTCGACTCCCGTCAGCCTGTGTGTACGCGTGCTACCTCTGCTGTCATCGCCATAGATTGACCTGATTAGCCGCTGATTAGGTCTATTTCAGGTCCTATCAACACACATCATAGGTGTGCGTGGCCTGCAGCAAAATATCGCACTCGGACAGTTTGTCGGAAAACATCCTCGTGATGATTCGTGCTGGGGCTTTTTCTATGCTGCAGAACTTTGTGTACGCATGAAAGACAAGGACAAGGAGAGCGAGTGCATGCATGTGTGTGTGTGTGTCGTCCCTGCATGTGAGTCATCGCTGGTCAGCGGGGGTGAGCGTTGACACATTTGCAGGCTATGTGTGTGTGTGCAAACACACACATACATGTATGTATGCGCATGTAAATATATCATCATCCACACTGAGTTCCTGTCCACAGATAATTCCTCCCAGTGTGACTGATGGCTTTGAATAATTATAAATAACGAATAATAATAACAATGTATAATGCAACCATGTGTTGATGCAGATCTCATTTCCTGGGATTTGTCGCCATCATTTTTAATGGAACACATGACTTATTATGGTGAGTTTGTTTCGCAGCTGCTTTGCACGGCGGAGCCAGGAGCCAGGTGCAGTCAGGTTGCCGGATTAGGTGGGCGAGTGTAGCGCCCTCGGGTTCTCCACCCTCTCGTCCAAATATGGTCGCTTCTGGCTCTAAAAAAAAAAACAAGATGGCGAAGGCCAAAACGCCAAACTTGAGTTGTCCACAATGGGCGACGTCACAGGTGGCTACGTCCACGTCTTTTACACAGTCTATGGTTGCAAATAGTACTAACAAGATGAAGACGTGTGTGTCTCAGCTGCAACGTCGACATCGCACGAGCAATTTTGATAACTGATCGATCCATTTCATATCCACCTGAAATCACGATTAGGCGTCCTTTTGGCAGTTAAAAGTCAAGATTATTAAAAAAAAACGATTGTGAATATTTCTATGAGTGAAAGGAAGATAATTGTTGGGGAACAGACAGGAATGGCCCTTTAGCCTTTAAGCCTCGAAGTGGGTGGGCCAGTGTACATGTTTGGTGGACGGTTAATCGAGCAGGGGGTCACAGAGACACAATGTAAACAAACCATTCAGGCCAAGGACAGGCAGCGTTTTGTTAGCAGCGGCATTGGAGAATGAATGAATGAATTCATCCGAAGTAATTTGTTACGCTGTTCAGTGTGCCACTGTACGGCTGACTAGCCAATTAGCTAACTAATGTTAGCAGTACACCCCCGTCCTGGTGGGTGTTTCTATGGTAGCTTATTCAGCAAGCCAACACGTCCTTGTTAGTAGATGGTTAAATTTGGCAGAGATTTACGCTTCGAAGTGTGTGTGTTGTGTCTCAGGCTGCGGGCTGGCCATTTTTTGCCACTAGCCAATGACAGAACTGTGACATTGCTGCTTTATACAACCACAGATTCAAATGAAATCATTTCATTCCACATATAAGACGTGCTGTCAAAAAGACAACACATGTACAGACGGGGAATGGATTCATAAAGGTAAGACGTCTAAAATATAAATATCTTCCTCTTGTGTAAAACCCGGCAATTTTCGTTTCAGTTGGACTTGAAAAACCTTGATGAAGCTTTGCATGCACCTTGCAGTCCTCAAATGTGAGGATTTCACTGCCTTTCTCCATTCATAGCGCTCTAAGTTGAACGCTTTTAGGTTTCAGAAAGTGAGCGATCACATTTCATTGAGTAAACGATCAACCGATTCATGAAAACTGATCAATAATAATGACGACTATGAGCTGCAGGTCCACCGTCTATGCTGTGTGTAGGGCAAAGGTGACATCAGTCTTAGAACTTTGCCACGCTGTCAATAATATCAGGGCTTCTGCTCCAGGGAAGGCTGCATAGGAGGTGTACTTGTACTGTGTGTGTGTGTGTGTGTGTGTGTGTGTGTGATTAAAAGGGCTCTTCAGCCCTAAAACTCATTATATCCTCAAAAATTTTGAGCCACTGGGTTTTAGATTATTAGTGGTGATTCTGTCTCACTCATCATTTCCATGCGTTTGCATGAGTGCTTGTGTGTTTGCGCAGATGTGAGTGTGTGCATTTTGGTGTGTGTGTGAGAGAGAGAGAGAGAGAGAGAGGAAGAGACAGACTTTATTACCCCGATAAACTCAGAGAGTATGTGTATGTTCTTCATTATGTTTTCATCTGCGCTTACAATCACAAAGGTCCTTCACCTGAAGAGGGTACGACACGTGTGTGTTTATTTTGCCATTCGTGATCGTGGGTGGGTGCAAGTGTGTGTGGCTCGTGGTGGATTTATGCTGCTTTTACTAAGCATGCGATGAGGAAAGTCAGAGAGGTGACTTTTGAGTGGTAGATGTGTGTGTTTGAGCATGGACTTGTGTGTGTGTGTGTGTGTGTGTGTGTGTACCTATGTACAGCGCGTTCACATTTTCCTATGCCATGCGCTCTTCCCTGCAATTATTTCAGCATTTCCTGTACCTGTACAGGAATTTGTCAGGACCCAAAGAGAACAGACTGGTTGAGCAGATGTGCAGGAGACGCCACCATTTCCATAATTACCTACATAAAAAACATTCTCTGCAAAAATCAATTTACCCCTCTAACGAATGCACTCGTAAAGCGACTAAGACAAACACAATGAGCTCCGGGGAGTGGCCGCAGCTCACCCCTGTTAAACGGGGGGAAAATGTTCCACTGCAGTACCGACCCAGTGCACAAATCAATTTCTCTGAATGCAACATCATACTTTACAGCATCTATAGTATTTTTTTTGTGATAAATGTCCTTTTTGCAACTCTGTATCACTAAGACAGCTCGCAGGAGCTTTTCACTCCACAGCCGCCTGACAAAAAGATCCAGGCCGATATATCAGACACATTCGTGGTACCCACAGGATGAACCCTGATGATTTTGGTGATCCTCCTGCTCTACCATGAAGGTGACATTTGTGGTTTTTAGTGACATGCCTTGACAACTATCGGATGGATGGCCAAGAAGTGTAGTATAGATAGAGCCTGACATCGCCAGACCAATTCGCAAATGCAAATTCATCGGGGACCTCTCAGTTCATTTTTTTTTGATTTGTGCAGACTCGGGCGCAATTGGACAGACCTACAACCAACCAGAGCAATGAAGCGCGCGGCGTATTTCTGAGCGTCTTGACAGAAGTACAGCAAACACATCTTGTCAAGTGCAGTTGATTGTTCTTCTTTTAGAGAAACTATACCGTCCAGTTTGTTTAACACTGACGCCGTGGCGAATTCAACAGAACGGAGAGATGCGTGCTGGAACTATTTCTTGGCGGGGCCCGTTGACTTCCTGGGGTCTTGTCCTCACTGTGGGTTTGCCAGGAAACCAGCAGTCCCCCACCATATATCGTCATTTTTACATTGCAGTAGTGTTTACACATGAGATAAAGTTAAAATTTTACTCTCAGACAAAGAGAGGCTAACTGCCTCTCCCCGCATCTTTATGCTAAGCTACGGTAATAGTCTGCTGGTTCTAGCTTCATATTTAACATACCCGAGAAGAGAGTGGTATCTACCTTGTCATCTAATTCCTGGCAAGAAAGCGAATAAGCATATTTCATCAATCAGATTGTCATCAATGATCAGTCAACCATTCTTTTACTAAAGACACAATAGTTTGACCAAAAACATAAAAGCGTTCCGTCGTTGAACACCAGTTTGTTGGCACAGTACCGTAGCCAAGTGCCAAACACATTACTATTCATCCAAGCTAAGACATTTTTGACGAGCTGCTTTACCCTTTCTTCCACATGTAATTATTAATGTCACCATTCATTATCTGTCAATTTTTACGTCCCTGCATGATGAACGACCTCCACACTGCCAGGAATATATTTCTGTTGAATCCCTCATTGATATTCTCTGTTATTTAATTTACTTTCTGTCACAAACAGACAAATATTTAATATAGCGAGTCTAAAAATACCAGCGTGACCTTTAAAAAGAAAACAACCATGCATAGTTTGTGTCTCCTTGTTTAAGCCTCCAAATTCCCGGGAACAAGAGGCCATTGGCCTTGGAGTCCTTGATGGAAGCGACAGCCCTGCACTGACACAAAGCGTGAATAAATTAGATTTTAAGAGAAATTCCTGTTTAAACAGATGAGAGGAGAAAAAAAAACCTTTCTGAACTGCTTTCATGAAGGCTATCTACAGTAACCCCCAATTTAATTGAATGTGTTGACTAAAAGGTTTTCCATTCAAGACATTGTATCAGCAGCCATTCAACCGCTAAATGTTTTCTGGCGTCGGACTTTGACACAAAGATTTCCTGGTAAACGTGTTGAATATGGTCACGGCCTGAAATTAAATGTGCTTTTTTTTCTTATTCTTTGCCACGGGAGAGACATCTCTCGTGCCCCTATTTATGAACTGACTTGGACAGAACGACTGGGTCTCATCCTATTAAAAAGACGGAAGCAATGCCTTTTCCCCAGTATTTCCTAGTGTCAAAGCACTAATAGTCTCCTCTCTCTGAATAAGAAAAAAAAAGACAGGTGGTTTTTGTTTTCTTTTCACTTTTCAACACAGTTTGAGTCCTAGCACACTCGGAGGTTGTTGTTTTTTTTTAAATAGGAGACCTTGTCCTTTTCTATTATCAAACAGGAGGTATGAATAAACCGATGTCAGCTGACTTGAAATAGGTTTGAATCCAAGAACATTTGTGAAAAAAACAGCTCTTATAAGTGCACAAGGTTAACCAAATGACGTTTGACGACTTCCCGTCTTCCCATGAATCACATTTTGCATCGCAAGGTCCTGAAACTGCATCAAACAAAGACCTCAGAACTGTGGTGATTATTGTATTGTACTAATGTTCATAACATCACAGAAGGTTGGAGAAACATTCGATAGCCACAAAGTCAAGAGATCAATGGAAAAGCAGGAATAACAGTTTTAGCAGGAACATGGTCTCATACTAATGAATGAACACAAGACCAGTTGTCACCTGGTCCGAATCCCAGAAATGTGAAAATTGGGGATCGGCCTTTTTTATATTTCTGCAGGAGGCCATTAATATCTGAAAGCAGAGGCACCACGTGGAGCATGTACAGACTGTCATCTTAGCTTACTGTACCACGGACCTCAAAATGGCTTCAGATTTATAATGATTAAACGAACAAAGTGGATCTGACGCCGGCACCTTCCAGGATAGCCAAGGTCACCGTGTCAGAGAGGAGGAGAAATATTTCTTCATTCGCGGGGCTGAAACTAGTTTGAGTTTTATGTGACTGGGTGTAATTGTTGATTTAATCTTAATGTGCCAGCATTGTATCATGTCTCATGAGCCAAATGCAGTTGCTGCAGCCACAGCAGGCTTCACTGAAACAAACCTGGTCTCGTCCCGAAGAGAGACTGCCATGTAACAAACGTACTGTGCCACCTGCATACTTTTAACAACACCCTAAATTACAATGCTGTTGACTGCCTTACAAATTGCCTATACTACAGCATACCATCCATTAATCACAATCCAAGCACATCTGGATGTCAAATCCATAAGCACTCTCCCACCTATGGGGAAATGACATGGTAATCTGAAGGTAATTCTACTTTATTTCTGCCTTTTAATCTATTTGAATGCGGAAAAACCCCTCGGAGCTCTTCACCTCAGGTGCATTAGAACACATGCCTCTTGACGTAAAAAAGCAATTATCTGAAACCGCATGAACTTAATAAGGAAGTGACAAGGGCTGCCACATGCCCTGCGGCTCCGTATCTGTCCCCGTGTTGCTCTCCGGCTTCTACTATATACTGTACATAACGAACAGAAGGTGGCTCATGTATAATCATTCAGCAATTTACCACTGTAATATATTCCAATTTTTTTTTATGACCTGTACTCGCATTCCAGGAACTGCAAACTATTGTAAATGGATATATAAATTGATGATAATAAAGGGTAATAAGGTTGTTATTGTTACAGCCAATAAGATTTTTATGGCCAATGACTTAACATTGTGCGGTATCTTTATTTGGCTGTGATTTTTTTTCCCCTTTATATCAAAATGATTATACACGACGTAATGATTTTTTGGTATGCGTTTACTAGAAAATACGTCTTAAAATGGTGTGTGGTGGGGGGGGGGGCACATTCTCAAACAAACAAGCTTGTTTGTTTTTGTATTTAGTTTTAGCAGAGCAGCAGCTTTAAGCAGAAATATGATAGAATACTTTGAAACTGCAGGGTTTGGTGCAAGCTCAAACCTGTGTTTCAGTCTGAAAGTCACCTCCACCACCAGTCCTTTTGGTGATGCACTCTTCTGTTTTGATTACGGTGTTTGCCTCCAGCAACAATTCAACTGCTTTCAGTGGTTTCATTCCGATGCTTAGACTATGACTGACACTACAAATCCTTTCTGGTGTCAATTAGGTTGTAAAAACAACAAAGCATTTTTCAGCTACTCCAACTCTCACAACATCCACTGTTCATAAACAATATTCACCTCGACTGATTTCAGTGCTTCCACTTCAGCTGACACTTTAACTGACATCATCTTTCAGGTTATATACTTGAATTGCAACTGATTTATTTCAGAGCTTGCACTTCAACAGACACGTCCAGTGTGGGGTGCTTGCTCTGAATCTATACGTACTTTCACTTAAACTGTTCCTTCACTCAGAGCCTACACTTAAATTGACACTTCAGCTTCACACAGCGCTCACACTTAAAATGGAAGCTAAGACTGAAGGCTGAAAGACGTCGTTTGAGTTTAACTGCCATTTTAACTCATTTCAGTATTTGTATTTTGACTGCCACTTCGGCTATGGCGTGAGAGTTTCAGCATATCAGCCATTTTGAATGTTTCAATTGCAGATTTTCAACTCACGAACACACTTCCATTTCCTTTTGAAAATTTTGTTTTCAGGTTTTCAAAATGTCTTCATGGTCATGCTAGTCGTTCCACACATCTTCAAAGTATGGATGGATTACCGACAGGGCCTACTGGACGCCTTGCTTTAAGAAAATACAGCCTATATTATTTTGAAGCGTGTCTAATGGTACATGTACAATATCTGCATGTGGACAGGATCCCGGCGTGGATCTCACAAACCCTTTTGACACGTCTTTCAATAAAAGTGTATCAAGTTTATTTATGACTCGACTACTTGAGAGTGTATTCTGTCACTGTAATCTCAGGATTTCAGTAACTGTAACCGATCTCAGAAGTACACTCTGTTTTGCTTCTCTACAAACTTCCTCCCCCTCCTGCTCTTCCTCTCCCCACTCTTTTTTTTCTTCCCGAAGAGAAAACGAGGCTAATCCTCAGAGTACTTTGAGGTCGCAAAAAATCGCAATGTTAGCCAACATAATGAGCATTCAGAATGAAAATTAGGTAAATGAAGCAAGGAATCCAAAAATCGGCCCCTCAAAACTTCCATCCTTCTGCTCTTTCCAGCCATCCATCTTCCCTTTCATGCTTCAATCTTCCCCTTGTCTCTCCCTCGGTCTTTTGTTTTGGAGAAAACTGGGCTAATCTCCTGACTCTGTGGGCTGAGGCAATTGGCCAGCAGCCCCGGGTTTTCATCCAAGGACACTGTCACAGACTGTGTGTTTGTCCGTGCGCTCATAGTGCACGTGCGCGTGCTAGTGCTACTTGGAATGCGCCTTCCACGCCGCGCGCACACGTACGTTCGTCTGCCTCTTCGTCAACAGGCGCACGTGTGACTGAATGTTTGAGATGGATGGCTGGTGGTTTGTCGCCTACACGGGGTGTTTATTTATCAATTTATTCAAAAAGATGTCAGTATAGCGCCATTTCTGCACCGTGTATTATTAGCCTATTATTATTATTACATTAAACATAAAACAATCTGGACTGTAGTTTACAAAGTTTATCATCTTAAACTCTCTATAATATCCCTATCATGTCCATAGAGCGACTTGGAACATACAGGATTCAGTCACTTAACGTCAATATAATATTTCTAAAATATTCCGAGTTTGTGTTGTCATTTTTTGGCTTTATCCAAAATTGTCATAGTTTTGATTTGTCATGTTGTAACATGTTTTATTGTAGCCATCAGTAAGTTTATGATATTTTCTCAGTATATAGAGATGTTATAGGCCTATGCAGTGACCGTAGTGCAGCCAACCCTGTGGTGTGGTGCAATACGTGTTTTTGAAGGTGTGGTGTGCATCCATACTTGGACAAAGTTCCAAAAGCCAAACTCAAGGCCCTTATTCTTCACTTGCTTTAAAGTTGGTTGAAAAACAGGTCAAAGTGACTTTCAAATGGACTGTAATATTTCTTTATTTTTGTCAGGAATGTGCCATTACTTCTATGCCCGACCGTAAAGTGACTGGGTTATCCTCAATCCCAATCTGTGGTGGAAATCTTCATCTTTTTCAACACTGTGTGACACGAGGCAGATTGTGGATATCAAGCGAGTTTGGACCTTAACAATTGTAAAAAAAAACAAAAAACGCAAGACTGGGTAAAAGATTTTATTATAAAACAAAGAATCTGCTTTTGAGTATTTAGAAAACCTTTATGGTTTCAATGGTGTCCTTTCACAGTTTTTTTTTTTTCCATTTAAACATACAGCCCACTTTTCCTTCACTTTGTTACAATGTTCCCTGCTTTGATGTCGTGTCTTATTCCATTGAATGGCAACATTCTTACCTCCAGGCAGAAAGTCAAAAAAATGGCATCCTTGTTTTATTGTATGTATCGTCTGCCTTGTTAAGCTACTCTGAAATCTTGCTTTCTGGATGTATTGAATGGAAATATAAAAAACTGTCACAGCTTACTCTCACCAGTTCCTCCATCAGCTCATTGGCCCCGACACACCTCTCAGCATACCTCACTCTTTGTTGTATTTTCTTTCATACCTTGTAGCCGTAGCCTTACAGGCTGCGTGTAAAGTACTCACCGCTTGAGTGGTGTCCCCTCCAAACAACATCTGGCAGTCAGGGCCAGCAGTCGGTCTCCGTCCTCCAGACAACTGATTGAAGAATTGTGCGCGCCTGCGATGCTCAGGCTATCCCCCGCTTCTCCGACGGCAAAACCTTCAATTGGTGATGCATTCTGGGTCTGCACATAAAAATGAATTACATATCAATTCCAAAGTGGATTGCCTTTGGGTCTATTTCATAAGTAGACACAAAGGTCAACATTCCATAATGAGTTTTTTTTTTTTTGCCATATTATTATTAAATTACAGAGTAAATATCTGGAACCATTTTGGTTTTGTGGAATATATAAATAGAAACTGACTTGGCACATTACAAGACCAACAAAGTTTGTGAGGAAATGCTTTACATGACATGTTGTGATGACAAATCACTTCGACCCAGACCAAAAATCTAATGTAATAGTCCCCATACTGTCACTTTGTATAACTCTTCATGACTGCCAACGTACCTGCCAGGCCTTTACAAAACAGGTAGCCAAAATATGAGGCCAGTAGACACAATTATGAGATAAGAAGTAACTTGGCAGATTACAGGACTTTTTTTTTTTTTTCATAGAGAGCTATTTCATTTGCAAATGGCTTCTTACTTGAATTCTGTTTTGTCATTTTTGTCCGCTACTGCCCAACACCAGCTAGTCTGCGTGCTTGTAGCTGTTTGAAGGCTTCGCTCAAGAGCCCATTGAGGTTGAGTGCCTTGCTCGAAGGCACTTAATTGGACGTGGTTAAGGAAGACAAGTGCATTAATCATTTTCTCCACCAAGACCTCACAAGCCTTTTTGATTAAGTGCTGCCTGAAATTGAATTCCCAAAGATTTCTTGGAAAAAAAAAGCCTTCAGGCTTTGTTCATTGTCAGTATTGTGAGAAAATGTTGGCGAGATTGAATAACTGATAGTTTGTCTTCAGGCCCATTCACGGGGCCCCTGAGAGACACAAAATTATCGTCATGTACCCTTTCATATGCAATACAGGTACAGCCTTTTTTGCACAGCGACACAAAAGAGGAGTCAAGGTGCTTCTTTCTGAAGTCTAGTTTTAAATGTGGATGAAGCTTTTGGAGAGCACTGCTGGGGAAAAAAAAACAAACTTGAAACACAGCTTTTGATGGTTTGAGGCTTATGAAATCTTCAAAATGAGTCTTTACAGTGGACCTCAAATTGGACTTTCATCATTAGCTTACATGATAAACTCGACTTTAAACTGCCAATCCACCACTGGTCTCCCTGTCAGCAGTCCACTAGCTTATTTTGACAAGCAGCCTGCCTGTTCCAATTTTATGTGTTGCAATATGATAGGAGTGGAAAAAAAGAAAAGAAGGTGTACCATTAAACCTCCATTAAATGCAGGGCATGAAATAACAGCGTGCCTCTTACAATCAGAAGGAAAATGTCATGTTTTGGCAGCTACAGCAAATGTTTGAGCTCCAACAAATACCGAGTCAAATTTTATTTTATCTGCTTGTCATAGATACACCATGCGAGACAGCCAGCTGTCTTCTGAAATTAATGCCTGTTTTTGTAAAGCATGGGATGACCTTCATTGTCAAATGAAATAACAGCCCGGCCGATTAATTGAAGTTATATGGTGGGTTATGTGGACTGTAGAGAGACAAGCTTTTGGATCTTGGCATAAATCAGGCCTTCGTGAACACTTTTAGCTTAATTTCACATTCTCTGTGTTGTCATAGCGCAACGCGCTGTTCATTATTCAGGCTGATTCCTTGAAGGATTTGATTTTTCCAAAGCATTTAAAATCACATCAGCTGTCAGATGTATAATTTGCTTTCTCACAAATCCCTCTGAGAAAATCACACATCTGAGCGCTTCACCGGCGGCCTGCCACACATTCACTCAGCCTTCTGTTTGAAGCGGTGCTCACATGACGGATGACTGGGACCAGCAGCAGTTAGACAGTGAAACAGCACAGGATAAGCAGGTGGAGGTGGAAGGGCACATGGATTTGTTCTGGCCTTAAGTCTGCCAGGAAACTGTTTGGGAGAATTGTTTTTGACCCAAAACCTGCCTGTAACTTTTACCTTAAAAACGTGTTTAATGGATGTCCAGTTCCGCAGTTTGTTTTCATTTTGCAAGATTTTACAAGGCATTGTCGATCCAGCGGGCCGTCCTGCTGCCCTTCATGCATTTGTGTGTAATAGGGGTTTCTTTCAGGGGAACTATTCATGGACTTTCCACTCTAAGATAACAACATCCCATCTTGTGACAAGGGCATTGTATTTCCTGACAAACATTTCATTTTCTCTAAATCAACAATTTTACGCTTGAACTCGACCGTAATTCTGCACAAGGGTTTCCCGTTTGGACCTAAAATAAGCACTAATGTTGTGGAAGTGGAAGACACACGTGTGCTTTCTCTATCCATGAAAAGCAATAGATTATGATTGTTGGACTCAAAGTACAGTGAAACACACTTAATAATAATATTTATCATTTATTTCTATAGCACACAGGACATTTACCACAAAGCAAAGATAAAAACAACAAAAGAGATCAATACGACAACATAAACTAATTGCTAAAACTAAAGAAAGCATTGTTGGAAAGATGTGTCTTAAGATTTCATTTAAAAGTCTCTGAAGATGTAGAGCCTCGAAAACCCTCAGGCAGTTGCTCTGCCTCTCTATGACTTCTATACAATCATCATAAAAGACTTATTATTATTATTGAAAAGCATAACCATATCAGTCAGATAAGACTGGGCAAAACTTCCCATAAGGGCGGAAGAGAATTGCATCTAAGATAGACCCCTGAGGAACACCACAAGTTAAAGGAAAAGTTCAGACATTTTGGGAAATGAGCTTATTTGCTTTCTGGCAGAGATGAGACGGTTGACACCACCGTCATGTGTGTCAGTTTAATGTAAGGCCGAAGCCTGCTACCGGTTAGGAAACAGCTAGCCTGGCTCTTCTCCAACAGCAACAAATTCCACCCACCAGCAACCCTGAAGGTCCTTAATAAGCGAGAGAGTTTCGTTTGTTTAACCCATACAAAAACCAAAGTGTTTATAGTGTTTCTTGGCACTAAGGAGCAACTTCCTGGAATCTCCGCTGGTTGCTTGGCAGTGGCTCCAAGAACAAGTCCGGCACATAACCCCCCATAAAACGGCCAAGTGGCATTTTTACCCTTTAGGTTTTGGACCGATCAAACAAACAAGATGAAATGTGTTAATTGGTGAGTGAGCTTTAGAGGTGCTGGGAGGCAGATCCATGACCAGAGTTCTGGTCTGTCCACTAAGTTATGGTGTCAATGTGGCATGTGGGGGTGGTGTTATGACATCCCGATGTCAGCAGGATAATTGAAATGAAAGTTATCTTTGGTCCGATGCCTCCATGCCACACCCAGACAGCATCTTAACTCTCTGTATTTCCTTGAAGAAGACTAAGTGTAGTTTTGTCCTATGCGATTCCAAAAGCTGCGACCAAGCTGAAAAACTTTATATAATAAGGTACCAAGGAGACCATTTTTCTCTTTTTGGCTTCCCCACAAAGACACTTTCCATACTGCTGATGGGACTTTTCAATCAACAAGCCGCGCTGTGTTGCGTGCCTGTGCTCCATGCCAAGATCCAGTATTATGAAATTGCCTCTCGGTGGTTATGGGTTTAAATTTCCTTTTACAATTTAGCGCTTTCATTAAAACGCTTGCGTTCTGAGCAAGGCATATAAGAAGTGCATTAGCTCTGTGAACTTTTATACATTTATAATAAAAAAAAGAAAAAAAAAGAAAAAAGCATTTTCTGAAAATGGAATGGAACCCAGTGTGCTGAAACAAGGAAATGTTTTCATGAGTGCATTCTGTGCTGGCTGTACACTGCAAGAAGTCTGTTAAATCTTCTGAAGTAAAAGTTCAGCGGGGACAGTGAGCTGCCGGGCCTTGATGGTGCCGCTGGTTTACAATGCTTTGACCTGTGATTAAATGCTGACAGTCAGGTCTTTTGCTTCACATTCACTATTTCGAGTTCAATTCATCACTGTCAGCGTCAAAGCCGAATGACTTAAGCCCACCGTCCTGATACTTATGATTGTATTTACCATTACGGGGCCCATTGGTTTCTCCGAGCCGTAGAAGAAGACATATGCTTCTGTCAGCTGATGACATAGGCTCATTATTAAATGCCTATGGATTTATGGTCAGTTTATGACCGAGTCAATATGGCCGTAAAGGAGCTCAATGCAATGCTCTCACTGAGCTGAATCACTGACTCTGTTGGATGTTATCCCACTGTTCCAGAATTTATTTGGTAATAAAATCATGGAAGTACACCATATATCTGCATTGGCCCTGGGAAATGCAAAATAAGCTTCTTCTCAATTGTCAAAACCCACATGACAGACGGATTTTATCCCGCAGTTTGCAGAACCAGAAAGACAAAACCGCGTTCTCAAAATGTACGTGCACTAAAACGATTGGTTTCCTGACTCACCTAGCAAGAACAATACAGCCTTCGTGTGGCAGCATAACTCTTAGATGTCTGGCAAACACTTAAACAGCGCTGTGCTGTCTTAGGTTGCTTTCACATCTGTAGTTTGGTTAATATTCCAGCAAGATAGTGACTGTGTAGCCACAAAATACATAGACTAGGACACAAGCACAACACATATCCATTGTAGCTCCTTTTCGCACACGCTGCCATACATGCAGTACATGGTTACCACATGGTCTTGCATAAAAATAGACATTACTTATGCAGATTGGGAGATTGCTTCTTGATACTGCTGAAGCCAGCAAGCGACCTAGCCAATTAGCTCGTTAACGCTACTTTGTTTTTTTTTCACTTCAACATTTTTTATAATTATACAATCTTTTATATATTTATCTGATAAACTTTTACTGCCTTTCGTCGGTTTTGGGGTTCCATGTGTAGGCTTCAAAGGCGGGCTCTGAAAAGCTTGTCCCTTTGTGGAGAATGAGAGCTGTCGTCAGTTCACGACACAGTTCACACCACAAATGAAACAAACCAGAGTGAATGGAACCAGATGGACGCACCTTTTCAAGTGGTCTCGTTCCGGTTCTGTGGTCTGCACCCGAGTTTATTGTGTTTGAACCAGACTAAACAGGTTTGGTGTAAAAGCAACAAAAATGAGTACGTTCCTTACATGAAAATCAATATTCTCCATTTTTCCAAAGTCCGCTGTGTGGGGAATATTCTCAGCTCTGTTTGTATCAGATGTGACATAGATTCTGAACACTTGAGAAGCTAAATTTAGCAGGGATACAAAACATCTTGGAGGATTATTTCAAAAGCTGAGACGTTCCAATTCAGTTGGCTCTGGTTGGGCTCTTGCAATATTAAAAAATTAAGCCCGCAGATCCACAGACGCACAGCAAGTCTTACCTTGAAATCTACTGGAAAAGCCTGTCTTACTCTTCATTTCCCAATCAGCAACGATGTCTGGCTACATTTCAGTGCAGGCGAAAACATGACTATCAGTGTGGCAACAGTGGCACGGATCTGCTCTGGGCTTTCATCTGGGGCGCTTAAGCAATTTACATGGTGGACTAGTAAGTAACACTTTGAAAGCGTCAGACAGGGGAAATAATGGAAAATGCAAATGGGGAGCAGATCATACTGGCTATAGAAAGTGCACGCAGACACATCTAAGTATAGTCATTAGACTGGTACTTTAATGGAAATCCTACATGTAGAGGAGCCATTTACACAGTGTGTTAGATTATGGCATAGAACAGCATGTTGCACAACTCGCTGTATATTCAATGCTTTAGACAACTGTTTTCTGCAGATGAGACGGAATAAATGTGGACACCAGCAGAGAGCCAAGTGCATAAAACTTTCATTAAAAGTACAGAGAGTCATTGAGGAAGTGCTCAGAAAGACGACGTGTATCCTTAAATCCATTTTAAGGGAACGCTTTGAATGTCAAACGCTGCACCTTGTGTAGGTATGGAGTCTTGAAACTGACAAAGACAACAATAGTAAGAGGTTATCAGACAAGTCAAAAATATGAATGCATCAATAGATACATCAAAAAACATAAAGTGTTTTACTTTTCCTTTAAAAAGGTACGAACAAGTTACTGACATTTATTTAGCCCACGACACAGTTTATCTATTATAGTTATCTGTTTGCTATTTTCACCCAGCTACATTTCCCATTTTGCTCATGCTTACCCGTATATGAAAATGAAATGAGTATGTCCAGGCAACGACTGAGGTCATGTTCGCCATGTTAATGAGTCCATTCACGCCTCCCTCTTGTGGTGTTCACAACCTCGTGAGTGGAAATTATCTGAAAAGCTCCGTGTTTGTTGACGTTTTCAGAAATGGCAGAGGCCATGGAAGTTCATTTTTCGGAAGATGGTAGGTTAATATTAATCAACATTGTAATTTTAGTCGTATGGAGTTTTTCTTTGCAATTTTAAAGTATGTCTGAGGAAAATGTTGATAGTCCTAACTAGCAAGTTAGCTAGTAAACGCTACTTTGTTTTTGTTTTTAAATGAGAACTTTGTCTTTTAATTATGTAATCATTTATATTTTTTACTCATCTCATAAACATTTACTGCCTTTTGTCGGTTTTGGGGTTCCACATCTAGGTTTCAAAGGTGGCTCCGAAAAAGTTTGTCGTTTCCTCCTCTGTGGAGAATG
Organism: Enoplosus armatus; assembly: GCF_043641665.1. NCBI lineage: Eukaryota > Metazoa > Chordata > Actinopteri > Centrarchiformes > Enoplosidae > Enoplosus > Enoplosus armatus. Next base: position 3,626,303 of record NC_092189.1, read on the forward strand.
AGAGCTGTCGCCAGCTTGGATTCAAGATGGTTACAACGGATTCAAACAGTGACCCAGTTTCCCTGCAAATAGAAGTATTAAAATTTCCATGGAAACTTTTCAAACCACTCCTGCAGCCTAATCCACTTCTCCACCGTCCCTCCACACACTCAGCATGCGCTCCAAACGCTCCAGACAAACACTGCATTTTTGCTAAACACTGCTCCCATTTGTTGCTAACGTGGCGAAACTGGGTTGCATTGGCACTGAAAATAATCTCAGCTGACTTTGTATGAGCAAAAAAAAAAAAAAAGGGGGGGGTCTATCTTTTGCCCTTGGAATGCTTTAATTTCTGCAAAGGCCTACTTCACCCCAGGAGACTGCAGTAACCTACGGTCTCCACAATGGTCATATGTGGTTCAGATCACTTCTCCCACTAACCGTCACTGACAACCGTAACCACACTGTTTAAAGTTAATTGATGTCTTCATGTGGAGTCTCACTGTTGTGTGCTTGGTGATAATTGACGTGCTGGATGCGGCGCACTGAAGGGTGTTTGTTGCTAATTGATGTCTTGGTATGGATTTACTCAAGTGCACTCAAGTTATGTGTACGCATACGCACGTGTTCAGCCCTGTGTGTGTGTGTGTGTGTGTGTGTGGCTGGTGTGATGTGTGTGTGATATGTTAATGGATGACTTGCTATGGGAACTCCGTGAAGGCTTGAGTGCTTCCGTAGCACTCAAAGGGATATTAATGAGATTGGTGGTGACAATGTACAGTACACACACACACACACACACACACACACAGACACACTGTCAGCTCAGATGTGTCTAACAGCATTAACAACAGGCTGTCATTTTAAATTAAAATGGCTAAGTGGTTCATTAAAATAAAAACTTCCAAATTTGATTTGAATCTTCGGAATAGTGAATCAATATTTTCATTATTAACACGGTGCAAAACATAATGTAAAACAATGAGAAGAGGCCTAATGAGACGTTAATGGTAGCACTTACTGCCTCCAGGTGACTGTTGAACCATGAGTGCATCATTTGACAATTAATGTGACCTTTCACGACCCTGCAAAGAAAAGTTTTGGGTATTTAGAAGCAAATTAGTTCTCACCTGTGTGTGACAATCAATCGAAAAGGGGTTGGCAGTCTTGTGCTTTGTCTTTTTTTTGTGGATGTTTCCCGTACGTGCTAAAAACGAGCAAATGGTGCACAGTTCAAATTCTCTGCTTAAAAATGCGACCAATAATAGATCAATAATATAACTCTGGTGCAGTTACTTTTAATTGTGTGCAGGTGTACATGCTCTTCAGAGTCTTAGGCTTCAGCCGAACATGCTTTAAGTTACTGCTGCACCCCGAACTCAGCTGATATGTTCCATCACATTTTACATAGAAATATTCTACAGGACATATAATCATTTCCTGTATGTTTATTGCTGTCAGATTGAAGTGCACCCCCCCCCCCCACCCACACACAACAGCAAATTCAGCCGCAAAAGCAACACAGGGGGGAAATACCAGCACATAGTATTTGATGATTAAAATCTCTCCATTCAAAACTGTGGCATGTACTCGACTACTGTGATGGCTCATGGCAGTCCAGTGCTGTCGTGAGAGTTTTAATTTGTCGCGTTGTATTTTGAGGAAATTCCACTGGCGTGATCTTTTTTTTTGTGTCTGTCTCGCAGTTCAGTGAGTAGAGTGTGTGTGCAGCATATGTTACACAGCGGAGAAGCAAACGGGGACTCGAATACGCTGCTTTAAACGCCCCTTCAACAATTGTCTCCTACCACCGCGACCATATGGATCTTCAACCCTTAAGGCTTGTGCCATGTCTGTGTGAATGTGTGTGTGTGTGTGAGTACTGTGTATGTGAGCTAGGAAAAGTGTGCATAGTGTGTGTGTGTGTATGTGTGTGTGTTGTCCTGTTCTGTAAGGTAGACGGCATGAATGTCAGTTTTTACACTTGGCAAAACTCAGGTTGACACCAACACACACACACACACACACACACACAGCTTGTAGACATCTGCATCCAAACGCTCCTTGACGTGACCTTATTATCATGCTGGGTGATAGTCATCTTCACCAGCAGCTAAACATCTGCTAGACCTGATGGCAGGAGCCACATGCACACAAACACAGACACAGATCTCACACACACACACACACACACACATATGATATGTGGATTTGTATTCTCGGCATGATAATTTAAACAGGAAGACATGTTACAGAATCTCCTAGCGTGAAGCAGCCCAGCAGGAGGTCAGTGGGTGGTTGGAAACAATAACCCACAAACCCCCAAGACACACCGTCACACTTGACGCCTTCATACAAAGAGCCATATGGATGTTTTATAATGACTGAGCTGATGGCACACCGCATCTTCCAGAAACGTAGTTGCCATCCACGGATTTGAAGGCAGGTTTTACGTGTTGTTGTGCTTGCTTTAAGAACAAAGTTCATAGTCCTAGTTATATCTACAGTTATGCAGTATTTTCCTGTATTGTATTTTACGTGACAGTGACACATGGGCATAGATTGTACAAAAGAAGTGGACGTAGCCACTGCGGTGCCACCCACTGGTTTGTGGACTGCCTTTTGAAGCCTCGAGTTTGGCATTTTTGGAACCATGAGTGACCAAATTTGGACGAGAGGGTGGAGCTGGGTGATCTGAGAACCCGAGCACCTGGCTCCTGGCTACGCCGTGTGAAGTAGTTAGCTTGTAAATGTACTCCTTAGGGTGTCTTTAGTACAACTGAACACCTCTATCCGGATTGACAGGTCGCCGTGGTAGCGACTTGTCAATCACAAGGTAGCCCCGCCCTAAAGCATAGCCTGCTTTATCGTCTATTTTACTCTAAATGGGACCATCATTTACTAAATGGACATCATGCTGTATTGAAGAAGACTTGAAACTAGCGATTGAGACCGTAAACTCAGGAGGAAAATGTTTACTGAGCTAAAAAATCAAATAAGAAGTAGGTTATTTTCTCATAGACTTCTATACAATCGCAATTTTGAGTCACCCCCATTAGAAAGAATGCAGGTTAAAGGCACTTCAGCATTGACTTCACTTTTCAGACCCCATATACAATCACTTGTCCAAGATCTACATGATGACATCTGAACCAGCTCCACTTGCTGAGTGAAGATTCTGAGACGAGGTCAAATGATGTTCTTAATATGCAGAAGTGCTGCAGTCTCGCTCTCTCTTTATATGAGATTAAAGCATGTGTGACAACAACCAGACGAACTGTTTGACCCTTAGTTGGTTCAGTATAATCTGTTAGTGCATTTGCTTCGGGTTATTGTGATGATAGATAAATAACGCAGGTAATAGAGAGACCTTTTCGCGTCTTTTTAAACAATAATAAAAATCAGCATGCAGATAAAATCCCATTATCACCTACTATGTGCACCTGTGGGTCAGTGTTGAGCATTTGAATCTTCAAAAACGGGGGGGGAAAAAGTACACCCTGAATCAGCTTTCTTTCTCCCTAGCAGTGCACTAAATTACAAGGGACACTGGAAAATTGAATTGCACTTTTGTACGCCTTATGCAGGCTAATTCCATTCCATTTTCTTTTGCAACTTTTTCCCTCACTTGGTGCTGACTATAGGTTAAAGAGATTAGTGACATTTTGGAGTAATGGATCAATAGAAACACTTTTGTCTTGCCACGAGGGATAGAGTATTTCTGTGGCAACGGCTTCTCTCTCTTGCTCTCGCTCTCATTTTTCTCTTTTAATCTTCTTCTCTCTGCATCATGACCACCCCTCCATCCTAGATTAGGGGTGAATATCAGCGAACACAGGGAATTAGAAACAAGGGAAGAAACACACACAGACACACACACACACACACACACAAAACAATACTATCAATAGGTCTTTCATTTGATGTATAAAACATTAGATGTGGTGCAAGAGCTTTAATCAAGTTACAATAGAGGGAAAGACCATGTTGAAAATCAGTTTCCATTCATATTATTTTAGCATTAAATTCTTATAAAGTGATGACCTATATAAAGCGTATAAATTTCATATTATTAAACATCTTCCACAGAATCAAAGCAGTATGTTCATGTTAAGAAAGAACAGCGGAGTGTTTATGTCTTTTGTTCCTTTAACCATTTATACAATTGCTTGCAAATGCAAGGCCTCATTGGAGCAAATGCTTGCCATGAAGACACTGAAACAGGGGCAAACGTTGGAAGTGCAAAACCAGTGAAAGAAAGAGAACCAATTCCTTTCATTACCGTTTCGAACCGACACGCCACTCTGCATTTATCAGGGTTCATTCAGAAAAGTGAGAGAACAAACTGTACAGCATGTTAGGGTTGGATCTGAAGGTTCCCGTGGTTGTATCTTTACGATATGGAAAAACACAATGTTACCCTTTTAAATCAGATGCTTCTGTCAAGATGTTAAAGTACAGACGAACGACGCTACCAATACTGGCTCTCATTAGCCACTGCTAGCGTTCCAGTGATTTAAAGTGGTTAGTATATTTTTTGTTAAATATCTCAACAGCTATTAGGCAAATTGCCATGAAAGCTTGTACACACATTCATGGTTCCCAGAGGCTGAATCCCAATGCCTTTGATGATCCCCCGACTCTTTCCCCTGCACCACCAGCAGTTCAAAGTCTTCACTTGGAAATTTCTCAACATCTACTGGATGTTTTGAGACAAAATGAATGTCTGTCTTTGTACAGACATCCTACTGACTTTGGTGACTTTTCCTCTTATAGTGTATTTGCTAGCCTATAGAGCCCTATGGTGAACACACAAATGTTGAGTGCCCCAAAGGTTTAGGTTAGAAATGCGCAGTATGGGTCCCCAGCATTCAGAAACTGTCCGATGCTAACTTGCATATGTTGGGAAATTAAACTCTGCTACTTACGTACTCAACATTTCCAGGTTCCCATTGCTGGCAAGTAGACTACAATTCTACCGTGAGGTTGACATTCTTGGTTTTGCATGTGTAAATAACTGTTTACTGGATTGCCATGAAATGTGGTACATTTATGTCCCCCCTCAAAATGACTTGTAATCTTTTTGATGATCACCTGACTTGTCATCGAGCGCCATCATCAGCTCAGAATTTAAAGTTGTTTAATACTTTGGTTTATGTCCAAATAGCTGAAAAACTAATGAAAGTTCCCTCAACTTCAACTGCATTTTGTGTTTAGCACTAATTAGTAAATTAGGGCAAGGCATGATAATGTGCTCAACTTAAATGGTGAACACAGTTAACATTAGACCTGCTTAGCATCAGTAAGGTAGCATTGTGTCATTGTGGGCATGTTAGCAAGCTGAGATTAGCATTCAGCTCAAAGCACAAACACCCGCCTGACCCCATCGCGAGCACACCACAGTCAAGCACGGCTGTCAATCATGACGTATCACCCCGTTTTTATAGCATACCAAACTGAACACATGAGTGTGATAAGAACTACCTAAAATGCCATCTTTGGGAAAAACGTATTTGACGTGTGCTTTCATTTTTTTTAGTTTGGCCCGTGTCCCATGCGCTAACATGGGGGAGGCGGGGTTTATGACCTATTCTGCAGCCAGCTACCAGGGGACGATTGATTCGTTGATAGTCTGCTATATGTCTCTTTCAGGAAGGTTTAATCTCATTATTTTAGTTTTTATACGAGTGACAATACAAGACTGCCTTTACTGTGATTATGGCTACGATAGTTGAACAATGAGGTAAGGTATGAGAGCACTTAACTCACTTAACTACCTACAATTTCTGTGAGGAATTCCCTCTTGGCATGTAATGCTTTTATGAAACAGTTTCTGAAGCATAAATATATTTTTCTAGACAGTGTACACAGTCACTGACAGGATACTGAAGACAGCTATCACTAGTGGTACTTCACCAGTACTTGAACAAGTGCACCTACTGGGTAACGATGACATGAAGTTGTTTGCATTCTAGATGTGTGTTAGAATGACACAAGCAGCACTCCCTGTTAGGCAGCATACTGCCACTACAGTGGGCCAAAATGATGTGAGTCCATTTAAAATTAAGCAAAGAGGGGTAGAGCCATGGTGGAGCTGAGGGTGGAGAAAGAATCAGCATCCACCACAATGCTGTGTGAGAGGGCTGATTTTGCATTTTAATTTGGGTTTTGACACGTCCTTCTTCTCTGCGGTTCACAATGTGGAGCACCATATGTCACTCGCAGAGTGAAAGGGCAAGGCCTGAGGCAGGCAGAAACGAAATGGATTAACACCAGTAACGTATCACTCACCAATACGTTACTGGGTTTTGGGATTGAGGCATCATTTATGAAGGCCAGTGGGTGAAGTAGCATGAGGCGATCGCTCAGGTTAAAACGAAACCTTGTACTTTATTATCGAAATCACCCGCAGCCATGCCAGCTGCTCTGTGAGGCTTTCGGAGCTAAATGCAAATGCCACAATGGCAACGCTCACAATGACAATGCAATTAGTCTGTTAGCATGCTGACATTCGCTAATTAGCACCAAACAGGAAGTACAGCTGAGGCTGATGGGAATGTCAGTAGTTTCGCAGGTATCTGGTCATAAGCCAAAGTATTGGGCAAATTCAAATTTTGACCTGATGATGGCACAAGTCAGTGGATCACCGAAGTCATTACAAATCACCCCGAGGGAGGCACAAATGTCTGTACCAAATTTCATGGCAATAAATACAATAGTTGTTGAAACATTTAACTCAAAACTACGAATGTCAACCTCATGGTGGCGCTGCAAGTGAAGTCAGTGAACTGACATTGCATCGGAAAAACTGTGTGCATGCACGACTACAATAGGTAGGTTACACTTTTGAGTGACACCGTCGTATGTGTCCATATTTTCCTAATAATTTCTTAGGAGGGTTCCTGGAAAGATATGTAATTTGGTCCTTAAACTACAGAGCAAATGTTATGATAACGTGCTAAACTGAAATGGTGAACATGGTAAACATGTCAAATCTGCTGAATCAGAATCAGAATCAGAAACTGTTTATTGCCAAGTAACATACATTACAAGGAATTTGCCGTGGTCTGAAGGTGCTATTGTTTTGATAACAAACATGCAAAAACATGCAAAAACATGCATTTTGAACATGCTAAAGTGTGAAATGTATCTACCGACAGAAAGAATACATTCATAATGACATTTACTTTGGATTAAATGAAAACACGTAACGAGAGGAACTAAGGTAGGAGCAAAAAAAATCCCGCTCATGTTTTCACTACATCCGAAGAACCACGGAGAATTGGCAAATTACACCAATGACAAATTTAAAAACTGCTGCAGCACTGTTTGAAATGCATTTTTCATGCGCACGGAAACGACAACAGACTTTTCCTGCTCTTTGCAGCTACTGTTGTGTCTACATCTGGAGCTAGTCCCCAGTTCCTCCGTCTGATACGCAGGTTTAGTTCCTGTGTCCCCTAAAAAGTTCTTGGTCCCCTGGGAAAGTTCCTGCAGCGGAAACATCCTTAATGAAGCAATTCTTTCAACTAAATTGCTCTGGAAATCAACACCTGCTTATGAACTCAACACAACCAACGAAACTAACATTCTAAAAAAAAAAATAGTTAGTTTGTTTTTTCCTTCCGTGTAAGTTTGGTAAAACTGGAAGCTCACTTAACAACCTGTGTGGTGGTCTGATCACACGGTACTGTACTCCATTCTGGCAATCTGGCATTGTCATCGCCACTCAGAAGTTAAGTGGTTCTTAAATATTATCACAGGCCGTGCAAATGATGGCCAAGCCAATGAGAAATGATCCTGAATGATTTGTTGCCGTTTGCAGTATGGAGTGTTTTATGTGGTTTATGGACTGTTGCAGTGGTCCCTCTGTCAAAACAACCAGCAGAAGATGCCCTTGCGAAAAAGTTAGAAATCGATAAGAGCCACCAAGGACGCACAAACTAATGCCTTTATTGTATACTCCCACTAACTCTGCAATAATACATACCTCTCTGACGCTCTCTCTCTCTCTCTCCCCTCGCTGTGATTGGATCGCAGAGAGCCCACCACATCCATCTCTGTCACACACTGACTGCCATGTTAATGGCTTAAACACACACACACACACACACACACAGACACAAACACACAACAAAACATTATCTGTTGTACTTTTTCCATTTCATACACTATCTCTCTTATTCAGAGTCACACAGCTATATAAACACCACACACACACACACACACACACACACACACATACACACACAGATTTAAGGGTCAGACTGTCTCTTGCATCTTGCTGTCTTGCCATCCTGAGAGACAGATCTGTATCTTAACAACTTTAAATTACTGCTGGTTCTCAAAGGGCACATTTGGTGTGTGTGTGTGTGTGTGTGTACAGATAAAAGACAAAGGATTAGAGTTGGGGGGCAAGAGGCCACATGGCAAGTGTTTACATTTTCAAGCTTATTTTTCTACCGTAAGTTTAGAAGTATTTTCATATTTTCTCCTACTAAATGTTTACTCAGAAACTGGCTGCCTTGGCATTTATGTAAAATCAATCTGTATTATTTATGAAATTATTAGCTTACCGACATGTACAGTTGTGAATTATCTGCAGAGAAATTGAATTAAATATTTCGAATAATGAAAATGAAATGGGGCCTACAACAAACCCTTGTGGCACACCGCTTTCAAATAACCGAGCGCACAAAATGAACAGAGTAACGTGACTAAACGCGCATAGGAAACTGCAGCATGAATGATGTTCACATAGTTTTGGAGATGCTGAATCGTAACATGTCCAGTGACATCAAAGGCAGAGTAGAATTGAATAGAATGGAGGTTACTCTCAGTAGTAAGGCAATTTCACTGTTACAGCATGAATGGAATCCAAAGAAAAGTAGGCAGTTAGCTGAATATAGACAGCATTCTATATAATAGTACTTTCGACAGGAATGAAAATTCACATAAGTGTCTGCGGCCATTTGGAATTCAGCGTGTGAGGATGAGCTGAAGAAGACCTTCAGATGATATTCAGGCAACAAAATGTGTTTTGATGTTGTAGCGCCAAATGATGGCGGTGTTAACTTTTTCAACCCTTTGCCTTGAAACATAATAAACACCGGCTTCTTTTTTTTCTTTCTTCTTCTTCTTCTTGAACAGTTGACTAACAAACGAGTCACGGGCCTCCGGTTTTAGTTTGTGTTTTAGTTTTATTACGTTTATTTGTTAAGCACCATGTACAAAAGACATTATTCACATAGGAAGAGACGCTTTGTAGCAGATTTAGCTACTAGCCACTCACCATCTGCTGTCCCCGGGCAGCGCTACAAATTCAAGCAAGCACTACAAAACACAATAAACAGGCTCAACCGGCTGATACCCTGGCCTTATGGTTTCACTCTGGTGAATGGTGGCGATGTAATCTTCCATCTGCTCATCAGCTGATACTACCTATTCTGCTCCTGCAGGTGTATTGACAGCAGCTGCCAGCTGCGGGGCTCTCAAGGTTATTTGGTTAGAAGGGTTACTGGAAGATTTCTTTATTGAATTATTTTGAGCTCTGCTGCAATTAAATTACTTTTCAAAGGCTGCTGTTGGCCTCGTGATGCATGCATGCATGCCTACACAGCCTGTATAAACCGTTCAGTACTTACACTATCTACTGTACATACATGTTTGCATTTTCACTTTCTAAATGGTGTTGTTTTACCTGGAAGTCTATCCCCTTTGAACTCCTCCACACTCTCTAGCAGGAGGGTGGAGGCCAACAGTGTCTAAAGCCACTGTTGGAGGCTGGGATACTTCGTCCAGCCTCTCTCGGCTGGCTCCTGTTTTAAAATAAGTTTGGATATGTGCTTCACATCATCCAACTGTTTCCCACACTGGGCAGCAGTCCTCAGTAGGCCACTGTGTGCATTATTTAATGCAGGAGCCGACTCTTCCCAGGCTGCTCTTTACTTTATTGTGGCATGAAGAATTATTTCTTCCCCCATATATACAGTAGCATGGAGTCTTTCTTGGGTGTCTTGTGCTGAAAAGAAATGTTCCTGTTGAGAAGAAATCACTGTGCTTTTGTTTGTGTTGGCTCTTAAAGAAATGTGCAGCTATGCTTATTAGCCTCAATCCCCGAAACTCATTCTTTTCATTAGTTCCACCATCTGGTCATTTACTGCCATCGTTTCCCATACCGTCACTGTTGATGCACAGTGGTGCTACACAAATACATTTCCTCTAATTATTTTCCTCTTATTTCCTGTTTACTAATTCAATGGGCACAATGCATCACCATATACTTGAAAGTGGCAGTTTTTCAAGGAAGTACTTGGACCCCTGCCATGTACCATGAAATACCATTTTGAAAAGTTCCTTGTTTTATACTTCTTTGAAAAAGCATTTCCATCTTCTTGCAGTTCAGTTAGGCTAAAATGTCACAGGCTACGCCCATAAGTAATTTTCACTTTAGTCAAAGCTACTGTGCTCACAGTTAACATCACACTGAATAGTTGACATTACGGTGTTTCTGTATCTGTTTTTGGGCTTTAATTCACTACAGCATGCTTCTCTGGGCTAATGGCATCCCAGTAATTGGTGTCCTGTTTGACTGTTGTAGGAGGAATTCAATGCAATCAAAACAAAAAACCTTGAACCCAGTTTTGTCTGATGCTTGGATGTGCTTTTAATGACGGTACACCCAAATAGATTGCAGTCTGCTTCTAAATGGCAACTCTATATGCCAATATAATAAGCAAGTCTTTTACTGTTTCCCTAATGCTCACTATAAAGAAAGATCGTCTCCATAACATTCAGTTCCCATCCCAGCACCCGGTGCGTGGACAAAACTGAGTATCAACAGACACAAAATGGACACATTATCCCTAAAATCTAAGCAAATATCACATCATTAGCATTGATTAAAGACGATAAAACGCAGATACATTTCTACACTCAGTACCAGACTTAGAAACATCCACTCCTCATTTTTTTTTTTTTAGTTATTTACAGTACAGTGCACACTAATGAAGCGAGCTGGTGAAATGCTGCGAGTACAAATGAATGTGTTCATGTGCATTTGTTCTGTCTGTGACTACATCGAAACATGGATACAGGAGTCCTGGGGCCAGAAATCTCTCTCTCAAGTAAACAAACTGCCTTGCTAATGTGTCTGAGAAGTTGAAACTGATTGATGTGACATTATTAGATTGCTAGTACTGATTCGTCAGTGTGTAAGCGGCATTTTACTGTTGCAGCTGATCAAGGGGGAGATAGTTCAGGCCAGAGGTTCCCAACCTAGGGGTCAGACCCCTCCAAAGGGTCGCAAGATAAATCTGGGGGTTGTGAGATGATTAATGGAAGAGGAGAGAAAGTTTTGCTCCACAAAATGAATGTTCATTTTTGGGACTTTTCGCTTTATGTTTTGTGAACTATTTACCATGTGAGGAGTTTAGAGGGGAAATGTTTCTTTGGTCAACAACAACAACAAAAGAGATGTCTGAAACATGACAAGGGACCAAGGCCAAGAAGGTTGGGAGCCATTCATGTAATGAATTTTATAAGCTTATTGTATGTTTTTTGTGTTAAATGTGCAACATTTACCTTTGAAATGTAGTGGTGTATAACTGTAAAGTAGCAGTAGTAGCTGTATAGTACAAACACATACTTAGGTATGCTTTCACGAGTTCCTCTTCAGGGCGTTTTACCTTCTTTCTGCTTGTTCTTGTTTTTTTGGCCCACTATAACCAGACGGACAAAGTTAGCAAACAGCGAGTGAATCTCGTTGAACATTTAGCAAACTAAAGCGCTTCCTTTCTGAGCTAGTCCGGACCAAAACAGAGCTAAAAGGAGAGCGAGTGTTGGACTTTCATTCGTCAGGTGGCCTCAAAACTTGACTCCAAATGAATGATAATGTTGCTCTTCACAAGTCAATGTTGTGTTTTCAGCTTGTTCTGCTGCCAGCAAGTCCTTTCCTCTAGCGCCACCAGAAGATTGATATGTTTGGCTTTTACTGAAAAACTATTGGATGGATTGGCCCAAAATGTTGTACAGACATTCATGCTTCCCAGCTGATGTATTCTAAAGACTGTGTGGTGCCTTGACTGTCCCTCTAACGCCACCATGAGGTTGACTGTTGTGATTTTGAGTGAAATGTCTCAACGACCGTTAGATGGATTTCTGTCAGAAAATACCACATGGCTTTTTTCAGATATGGTGTTGAATGAATCAACTATGTCACCGTATTTCGGTAACTCAGTGGATTGATGATGACATGCTAATATTACGTCCATGTTGTGCATATTAGTTACTGTTTCTTGTGTCACAGGTGAAGTAGAACTTCATCCTCCTCGACTGATAAATAGCTACTACTTTACTGTTACTTACCATGACAGTCGATTATTATACTCAGAGCACATTCATGTGAATGAGTTTATTGGATAAATTATAATTTAGAGAAAATACTTATCTATCCAAGAAGATGTATTTGGTTGGATAGGAGAGTTGGGCTTCGAAGGGAGTAATGGGGGGAAAATGTAATAGATTTATATTATTGGTTTTATAATTACACACATTTGCCCGTTTTATTGGTGCTATTAAAAGTCTTTGTTCAGCCCCATATGTCTTGTACATTTCATTAGCAGTGAATGGAAATGCGTTTGCATTGCTGCTGATTAAAAGGGAACCTTCACACTCAACGTGTGACAGGAGTGACACGCGCAAATTGCACATTCACACACACACACACACCCCCACACACCATACGAACAAGGTTTGATTATATGGCGAGCAGAATTTATTGCTGTCAGACATATGTACCAACAAAAACTCTCACATGCACTATACACACAGCTCCATCGATGCACACACAAGCATGCAAAACCCCATTTGTCCTTATGGCAGCTTATATTTCATGCAGCCATACACAGACCTGTCGGCCAGAATTTAGTGCAGATACTGGAGAACCTCTTTCTGGCTCAAACAAACACACACACACACACTCACCAGCTCAGGTATTAGGGGGTATTTACTGTAGAGCAGCGTGCCAGTGTAATTCAAGTGGAATGTCCATTAGAGCAGAGAACGGATCTTTTCACAGTATAAGTCATAGTAATGAACTCCAGCAGAACTCCCCGCAGTCCCATACATCAACACACTGAACGGCATTTCGACTCTCAGAGACAAAGTGGTGCTGTAAAACCAGTGTGTCTTGGTAAAGGAGTGTTTTGGTGAATTTTAAGTGCTATCTAAAATCTAATTAAGTGTGGTAAGAACATCTCTGCGTGTGCGGTATATTTCACAGTAACAACACTGGGTTTTACACTCAGGATCGGAAGCATCAGCAGAGCTGCCATCTGCATTTTACCGTTAGACTTAACAACCTGCTTTTATTTACAGTGTCAAATGATTGCCAGTGATTTGTAATTCAGTCCGCGACGAGACACCAGCTCGACTGCGGAGCAAATCTTTGCCTCTGCGTCAGCATTTGTACTTTAGCTGAGAGGAAGCGCTTGTGGTGACATCGCTAATTTGGGTGCGGTCAGGTTTAAGCACCGGCAAGGACCGCAGTGCGGTAGTTCGGCAGCAGCGTTGATTAACGGTACTCTTATATGTGTAAGTTTTCAATTGAAGGTTCCGAAGGATATATATACAATGGAGGGATGGTTTTCTCCAGCCTGGATCCAGACCTCTCAGTCCCTGCCCATATTTCTGATTTCGCCAGCAATCAAATAGGCCTTGCGTTGGGCCCATATTGACGGCTGTTTCCACCAGTTGGAGGAACAGTCAATGGGGACATCGTCTTCATAGCTAGCTAGCTAACTCGCTACACTCATGAAAGACAGCGACAAGCACAGGTGAAATCAACACAGCTGCACAAGTTGTCAGTTGTCTTAAGTCGACATACAGTGTATCTTGAAAAACATTAGCAACTCCTACAGCAGCTTCCGAGTGAGCAGTTTATGGCAAAACAAACAAGCAAGCATGAGCACCATGTTAAGTGGAATTAAACAAAATGGAAATTCTGTCCAGTTGTCAAGTTCTCCCAACTGACATTTCTGTGAACCTTTGACATCTCAGTCACAACCTACAGATGTAGAAAGCAAAGCAATACAGTGTTTTATCTTAATAAAATCCTTCCACTCGAACTCGAATTCATTGCATGAGTGTTTTAGGGGCCAGGAACTTAGAAACCAACCCAAAGTAAAATTCCCCACCTCAGACATCAAGCTTCAAGCATGTCCTTAGGGCCTTAACAGGTAGTGATTTTGAATATGGCTTCATGCGTTTGCGGCTACCAAACGATGCCATCGTGGAAAAATGATCAAGAGATGTAAGATGCGCGTACCAATATGAACTAACTTTCATTGCATTGGCCGTATTGATTGAGTTCATGTAGCGAGGTTTGGTGTTTTTCTCAGACACACATCAGTGTTTCAGTGCGTTGATACAGGGTCAGCCACTCTGTAGGACACAACGTATTTCTCTTTCCAGTCTATACACCTCTTGGCAAAAGTGGGTGCTACATCATAACTTTATTTTTTATCGACTGAAATAATTGGTGGATTGGACTTTCCATGGGCCTGTTCAGGGCCGCAGGGCATGCAAAATGAGAGGATAAAACTAAAAGCAAACAAATACAGTGGAGGTTAAAACTCAAAATAATTCATTCAAGCTAGTAAACATAGTGAAGGACAACCACCAAAACAATATCACTTTTTGTAAGAGAAAAAAAAAAAAATCACTTTTCACTTATTTTCTGCAGTAAGGGGTAATAGCACTATTAAAGTTGACACTATTACACTGGCATTTTAAATATAATGGAACTACTCACGGCCATCTGTACCAACGGTTATTAGAATATTTAATGCTGCACATAAAGACGCCAGCAGACGTACACAGACGACCCTTGGCAGCGTTTATGTGTCATATTGCTATTTTCCTCACTCTGTGAAGTAATTATAGTCAACAGATAATTACAATGTGAGGTCAAGACCAAGAATCCCTCTGCTCCTGTCACAGCATTTTGTCTGCAAAAAGATAAAAGGAAATTGTACATAATTATAGTGAATTAAATGGCAAGATAGACAAAAATCGAAAAACACCACAGCCCAGTGCCATATTGCTCTGGATGTCACCACTTCATTATTTTCCTTTTAGATTCCACAATCAGGCTGTAATCTCCCACTTAGCATGAGAAATCATTTCGAGTTAATACCTGCTAATTGATTAGCCTGTTAATGAGCCGGAATGATAGAAGGACTTGCCGGATCAGACCTGGGGGAGGGAGGAGAGAATTTATACGGAAAAACGGTGATCAAGTGTTGTTACATCAGCAGCGTCTCCCCACAATGAATCTGACAAAGTGATGTGTGTGATTCTAGTGGTCCAACCTGTGTTTCCTCTTGTTAGGAAGTCAAAGGAAACGCACCAATCGTTACAGTAAGATGTAGCATGGCTGTATGAGAGACGAAGAAACAGTGGAGCGGAACACGGACGAGCCTTTTCTGAAATGTTGGCTTTGACAGGACTGAGCAGCGAAGAGGGAGACATTTTGTGGCGCAAAATTGTCTCTGGAATATTCTGATATTTACACATAGCTGCGGACGAGAAGTCATTTTTGGGCGTAAAAGCACAGTTCATCCTCCGCAGAGACAATGTGAGGTGACTAACAGCAGCTACGTGCTCCCCTGCCCATGAGCAAAAGCCACAGATTACGCCTTTTAGAAAAACCGATTTTACAATCGAATTCACTTTTGGTGAATCTAAAAGAGTCTGGTAACTCTGGGGCGGTGTCTTGTGATTGCTGCTGAAGCTCATCTCCCACTTTGCAACTCAGTGGTCATGAGCGTGGAATTCCATCGTATGGTGCTTCATTTTATATGAATCAATACGGCGGCGTTCCCTTTGCTGGTGCTGCATTGAATCAAGGAAAAAAACAAACAATAAAATGTAATCATTGAATGGAAACACATATCTGAGACTGGAGCCTTGAGGAATTTGAAAGACTGTAATTAACGATTTGGATATGAACATAAACATGGTTTTCTAAAGATGTTTTCAGCCTGAATGTGAAGAAGCAGCGCAATTGCACAAAAAGTCAAAGGGAGGGATTGAGTGGGCAGGAACAGATGCAAATTGGATGTAGGCAATTGATACAAGGCCATTACAAACAGTACAAGTACATAACTAGCTTCATATGTTCATTGGCTCTCTATGGTGAATAAACACAGACTGCACCAAAAGATAGGAGTTATGCAAGGCTTCACCAATCGAAGAGCATTGCATTAAGAAATACTTTCAACGAATCTGAAGGTTTCATTATGCTTAATTAGTATACAATCCACCCAAACACACACACACACACACACCTCATTATCACATTGTAAACGTCTCCTCTGGTGTCCTGAAGCCAATCTGCAGATGTTGTTTTCACTCCCGTGTAATTACACATTCCCGTCTCTCTCTCTCTCACACACACACACACACACACACACACACACACACGCCATTTATTTACCCACCTGTCCTACATGCACGTGTGTCCCGTAAATACACCTGAGGAGGTTGCACGAATCAAAGAAGATAACCTAGTTTATGTCCAGGTGTTTATCACACACACACACACACACACATTTTGATGGGTTTAAAACTGGGCTACACCCCTGGACGCATGCAAATAAACATAAACAATCACACACACACACACACACACACATATGTACATACTGGGAGAAAGCTACGGCTGTGAATCATTCAGAGGGCGACGGCCCACAAATATTTCTAATGTATTACAACATTTCAAGCTCTTGCCCTTATGGGTTTCTTTGATGTTTCCAACCTTTATAACCTGGCTTAATTCAACGGATCAACTAAAGAGGACAGACAAAGTCTTGTGAAGTAAAGTAAATATCTTCCACAATCGTCCAAACTGTTTCGGAGTGGAGACCCCGTAGTTACTGGCCTCTGGAAACACTCTAGTCACACTCTAATAAGAAGTGGCATTAGAATAAGAGGGAGAAATGGCCCTCTTACACCACCAAGTCTGCTTTGTTTAATTAAGGTAGGACAGGACAGCTCATGTTAACTAACTGAACTGTCAGGACAGCGAGATTTAATTCCCTTGCACCAGGAGGACACGCACACACACACACACACACATACAGAGGCGTGAAGTTCAGAAAGGCAGCGCAGACACATCAGTGAAATGTACTGCAGATGCTACCGAGTGATGATCCGCAGTGGCTCTAAAACGCCACCCTTTCGCGACGTAATGTCCCGTTTGTTTTCTGCCTGTTTACACACCGTAAATTGTTCGACACCAAGTTGACAGTAAATTACTGTTTACTAGTTGTGTTGCTTTCACAGCGCGTCTGCGGTGACATTTCTACAGTAAATGATGGGGAAATGACAGCTGTACACTGTGACCTCATAGTCAGTTATGCCATCCGATTGCCGTCGTGCAGCAATGCGCCGCTGTAAAATCACCGTATTAACATTAAGTGTGTAATGGGTTTTTATAATTTGGCAGTATATATCCAAAGATGAATCATAATTTCGAGTGAAATGACAGCCAACAGTATGCGACTCTCCAGTGAAAATAAAATGACCTACTGGACTGTTAACTATCCAGTAGTGATATTATGTGAAGCACTAGAAATATCAGACAGAGAACAACTGCGAGCCTGGCAGTCGCAGCTCACAATTTTAGGCAATTTGAATTACAAGTTATGTGTGTGTGTGTGTTTTATATATGGTTCAGAGTGTGGTGATGTTCGTTTTTTTTCCCCCCATCTCCCGTCTCTTTCCTGACATGTACTTGTGGCGTGTGAATTAGTACAACTATTAGTATCACTCCCCGAGCAGGAGCACACTGTTAGTGCGAGGCTACCGCGAACAGGTTTTCACAGTCACCGTGTTGACAACAATGGTGCTAATTTGTTAACAGAAAAATGTCCACGAGGACAATCAGCGTGTGGCATGCTGCTGTGCGAGCGGTTCTTGATTCGTTTTGACTTGGAAAAGCATGACCCGCTGTTGTATTTGTGCGACGGAGCTTTCTTTTCCTCTCCCGACGTGCTCCTGATGCCAGCATTTCCCGGGAAGATTCTTCTCCAGTAAATGTTTCGTGATTGATTGAGGATTCAGAGTCCATTGCTGAGCCATCTACGCTCCAGCTGAACATCAGCAAACTCCATATCGACTCGGATGCTATGACGTGTCTTTCCCTTGATGGAGAGGAGAGGCCAGCTCGGACGTCTTCCATGGTGCTGAGCATTTAGATCTGCTCCAGTGTAATTCCCCGTGTGAACTTGTGAACAAAACAGCGAGAGGGAAAATCGGCCTGTGCTTCACTCTCAGCTTTAGCCGTAATCGCCCACACACACACACACACACACGCACACACTTGCACACAAACAGGATTGTATCCACACACGTGCACCCTTGTAATTCCAATGGGAGTCCTCGCCTCTTTGCAGTATCTCAGCAACTGTTATCTCCACATCCACATGTTCTCCGGCTCTCTGGGAACATTGGCTGTCTGTCAAATGATACCAAAACCCGGGGATCACACAGAAAGGGATCAGAGATTGCTGGAGTTCTTGTTAATCTGCAGGCACACCAGTCAGTTCGTAGACTGACAGCCCATTTGGTCGGGTGGTGGCTGATGGCGTAAGTGGCTGGGTGGACGGCGAACAGTTGGGCGGATGCGTCCGTGCGGTCAGGGCGTTGACTGACTGAAGGGCGGCAAATCTTCCTTCGGTAGATGAATATCAGAGTGGCATGCCTATCAGGAGGGTCCACTGACTGGCTGGCCGGGTTCATGAGTATCACCTACTCTCCATGTTGTATGGGCCTAATGGACTGACTGCCCGACTGAGGGACTGTCTTAATTGGAGCCTGATGAAATAATTCAAGTCGAGATGAAATGAAAAAGGACTTTTCAACCCTTTTAGATCACACCCCTGGTCGTATTACGCATCTATATGACAATATATGTCAATCATCCAATCATGTTTTCTCCCTGTAAAACAAAATAGGACGAGTGCTTACATGAGCTCGAACCAACCAATTTCAACCAATAAAATCACGACATCCATCAGTCAATCTTCACCTTTTAGTGGCACAGAGCTAAGATTAACTTGTTAGCTAGCTAGCAACAGCATGGTATGACGGTTGTGACACGCCCACTTTTCAATGTTCAAATCTAATCCCTTCCAACATTGTGTCCCGCCTGCCTATCCTGTTTCACCCAGGAATACGTAATGTGGAAGACAGATGCCTTCGAAGATGCCATTTCGTCTCGACTTTAAGGTTGAAGACAAGAAAATTAATCGGCCAATGGCAGACTGATTATCCCAACAGCCTACATCCTGTGAGTCAGACTAGGAAGAATTTGAAACCAGCATCGTTTACATCCATGTTTGGTCGCTGGCAGACTTCCTTTCACCTCATAAGGTTGATATTGCCCACGAGTTAGAAAACGATTTGCTATTTACACACAGCAACACTGACATTCATTTGGAGTCATGTTTCGGGCCTCCTGATGAATGGAAGTACAATAGCATGCGGATCATTTTGGCTTCATTTGCTTTGCTCAGGTTTTGACCCATCAAAAGGTCTCATTCTGTGACTTTTTGCTGTTCAGTTTTGTAAGTGGTTATGTTTCAGTGCGTTGAGCTCCTTGAAATTAATTCTTGTGCCTCCATTGTGAAGGTTGTGGCAGAAGAAATCTCAGAGGCGGATATCTAAAAACCTTGGCGAATAAAACAAACTATCTGGTAAGTGAGAAGAACCTCCGTCTATTGAAAATGATCAGTTCAGTATCCCTTGCATTTGTGTAGGTCAGAAAGTCTTTGGCAGCGGAGCGTCTTCACATCCTCGAGACCTTAATGTGCGCCTCTGTTAAAAGTGACTGTATTTCTTAGCAACCGCTCTGCTGAATGACTGTATTTGGCAGAAAACCAACTGGCCTACTGGCTGTTTATGAACACAGAGACACTTGAAGATGACAGCGACAGCGTCCAACAGTTGAGCGGAGCTGGAAGGGACAGTGAGCGGCAATGTGATCTCAATCTTTGTTCATCCAATCGAGAAGCAAGAGGCGGCCATCTTGCCCATGTGGGAACAACACAATATGGAGCCTGTGTGAATGTCCCTCCAACATTGAGCATCTTGGCTGCATTGTGCGCGATGACCATGCCAGTAAGCCGGATGGGGGAGAAACAGAAATAGCTCAGATCAGGAAAGGCTTTGATACGATGATCTCATGGCACACACGGGACAACATACAGCACACACTCGCAGACAAAAACCAGAATGGAGGCCAAAAGAACCGAAACGGCATTTTGGCTCAAGCTTTGATTTTCTGTTCAGCTCCGGGCTTATCAGAGCTTTTATCACAAGTGACAGCTGTGGCTGCAAACGATATTGATGAGAGGCGGGCGGAGCGAGACCAAAAGAATGAGCTGAAAGAGGCTAAAAATCCCCTCGTAGACTTCCCTTTGTATTACAATATTGATAAGAGCAGCTTTGAGGTGTGGAAAGGTTTGAGATGAACCAAGAAAGGTGTGCAAGGTTCAGTGATGCAGTTCCTGTAAGAGAGAAGGGCCAGAAATCGAAATCAGAGTGAGTCTGTGTTTTTCTTTTAGAGACAGCAAGAGCACTTCTTAGAGAGAGATTGTATGATTCAGAGAGGAAGATGAGCTCCAGTTGAGAGCAGCTGGAGTGATATCAGTTCTTGAAATATTTGTTCGTAAAAAAAAAAAACATCGCCGTGCATGAATTCGGGAGAAAAAAGGGACAGATATATATATATATACAGAAACAAAGGTATCACCGACTCAACAGACTGAAATACAATGAGATGCTCCCAATAGGGAGGCAGAACAGCAGATGAAGAAGAAACTCTGACCAGGGGCCAAGAGAGAGTGCATTACACCCCGAAAATACAAAACTTTGTCCGCCGACTTCCATCTTTCTTGATAAGGACGGGCAGACCTACAGGGTAGCCAGAAGCAAAGGCAAAGGGAAAAGAAAGTGCAAGGACACTCACCACCAACAACAACAACAACTCTGACGGAAAAAGTGAAAACTTTCTCGGCGGTTCTGATGTCTGTTTGGGCCTGTTTATCCCAGCGCCACGGGGGGAGGGGGGGGGGGGGGGCACGAGGCGAAGCACAGAAACTCGCAGAAACCATCCCCTTCTCATCTCTCGTGGACCTGCACTCGCCTCTTCCTACCCTCCCTCGCTCCATCTTCCTCTCCCATCCTCTCACCGCCCCCCTTCATGTTTCGCTCCCGCTCTGCTTCTTTGTTTTGTTTTTGTTTTTGTTTCTTTAATGTCCCTCTCTCTGGCGCCCATTCATTTTTCACGTCTCACATCTTTTTTTTTGTTTTGTTTTGGTCAACGGGTCTGTAGACCAGCCAGTGCAGAGCAGATGTCATCAGATGGTACGCAACTTTCATGGGTTATTTCCACCGTCGACCACCACACGCCGCAGTTTGTGGACGCAAGAGGCTCCCCGCTTCCTGTCCCATTAGCCGAGCTCCGTCCCTTTCACGCTGTGGTGATTTATATCTGCACTCTGGTGCGGTTTGGTTTAACCAAACTCTGCCTATAAGTCTGTGTAACGGACCTCTTCAGGGACCCGCCGTATTTGCTATCCTTTATCCCCTGCAGCCCTGCGTTAGAGGTTGATAGTTTTCCTCTCATGTTCCCCCCACCAGTACTATTTTATCTTCTCTGGGGACCACAGTACAGTGTGCCTCTCTTTAACGGCCAGTAGTTTTTTATCTCTCGTGTCTTTATGTCAGCCCTGTTTGCTTTGGAAACAGTCATGTTCAACGTGTCTGCAAACTGTCATCACGGAGTGTTTCTGCAAAACTGTTACTGTCGGCGTACTTCAGTTCAGTTCGACAACATGACCCTAACTCGAGGTTCACTCACCGTCTTTTGCCACAGCTTTCAACTGCATTTTCGAGGGCAACACACCAAGATGCCCCGGCTAGAAGTTACGACAGCCCAGCCACGTGAGGGAGTCCCACTGGGAGGCTTCTGGTGGTCCCTGTCAAATTTAGCTGTGTCCATCCTGGTCTTGAGTCGGGTTTCGCCTGTCTCCTTACAATGGTCGTTTTTCGTTAAGGCATCTTGACATGTCACAGTAGGAAAAGCACGGGTGTCAATAACAAAATGAATGATGGCTGAACAAGTGGTGTCTGTTGTAAAAATCCACCTCTGGCAAATAAAGCACGAAGCATGTTGTATTGTAGTTATGTTCAGGCCCTCAAGGCACTTTGTCAAGGTTAGGGAAAGATGGTCGTGGTCTTGGTTAAATATTCAAAAAGTATGGCAACGAAAGAACAAGGCGGGGCACGCTGAATTTTTTTATACTTAACTATAAAGCAGTCTTTTCTTCGCCACAATCATGCGTTGTAGTAGCGCACACCTAACAACATGTGGTACAGAGGACAACAACTGTGGTCTCTGGCGTCCGAGTCCAACCATCAGCTCCCAGCACTTCCCTGAGACTTGCTGTACTGTATGAGAATGTCACACCACACTGGATAAAAATGTCGCCAGTGAACGTTATCAGGCTGAAGTTACGTTTTTTTCTCCGGCAAGTATTTGGCAAATCAACTTCGTGGAATATAAATGTCTTTTATAGGAGACAGGGACGCTTTGTGTCTGCCTGTCAGCTCGGTTGTATGCTTTCTAGCTCTACCGCTCTTCAGTTCTTACAGCAGGCAGTATCTTTTTCTTTCCTTCACGCTTGCCTCTTCACCGTCCTCACACCTTTTGATCGAATACTTCAACCCTTCTCTTCTGCTCTCCATCATCTTTTCCTCTTTCACAGCCTGCATCCGGCCCTCGGTCCTTTCTCCCTTCTCCCTCCCTCCCTCCCTCCATCCCATCCCCTCATTGGTCGAAAAGGAATAAAAATTGTCATCGCAAAAAAAAAACAAAACAACAACAACAAAAGAGCCACCGGGAAAATGTACTGAAGCCCGGCTTAAAAGCCTTGTTCGAAGACAGAGGGGAGGGTTAGATGTACATGCTAAGATGTACATGCTCAAATATACTTACAAGGTTACGGCACGTGACGAGCGGCTGAACGAGAGGAAGTGAGAGAATGATGGACTGAAAGGGCGCGAGAGAAAAAGCAAAAGACACAGGCACACATGCAGCGGATGCAGACAAGGCAATAACATGTCGGTGGCGTTTGTGACTCTTCAGGGAGATGCCGGAGTGTGTTTTTCCACTCGCCTTCCGTTCATCTTTTCATCTCCCTTCTCTCTCTCTCTTTTTTTTTTCCTCCAGTAGAGTCTTGACTGCCGCCCCAGAGTGGATATGAAACCGTCAACAGCTTGTCACGGGCCCGTACACCTTTTGTTCAGCTGTCAGCGAAGAGAAACACACACACACACACACACACACACACACACACACACACACACACACACACACACACACACTTTCTCGCTCGCTGACTCGCTCACTCACACAAACACACACATCTTCACATTCATCGACCAGAACAAATGACCGTTCTAATGCATACGTACATGCATACATCCAACATGCATGAAGTCAAACACTCTCCCGCTCTCTTTTTCTTTCACACACACACACACACACACACACACACACACTATACACTCCCTACACTACCATATCCATCTCGTGGTAACTTCTGGGTGAAGATGACGACATGTAAATTTGCCGAAACTTTGCCTAAATAAAGGATGGGGCAAAAAAAAAAAACCTTAACACCAGACACCATCAGTCGACAGTATATTGTGGTAAAGATTAGCTGATTTTCACACACAAAAAAAAGTATCTGCTCTATTTAAAAGAAGCTGGCAGGTGTGAAAGTATTATATTTTATGTATTATATGCCAAAAAAATGTCACCGCAATTAACAGAAAACAAGATCCTGAGCTCAAAATACGATTGATATAATAGGATTTGGAGGGGAAAAAGGGAAGAAAATGTAACTCTAATGTTGTGTTTGGGGTCCAACACATACTTAAAATTGTTTTACCACCTTGATTCTTCATGATTTTTCCTCATTTGATGAGAATGCTTCATACTGTAACCCCTGATTTTGAACCGCTGACATGTCTCAGGAGTCCGCGACAGAAGAGATTTTCATATATGCTCTATATCTGTGACTGGTGTTGACAGTGCTTTTTTGTATGTAGCGCAACCAGTCCCAAATTCTAGCTACGTGTATTTAGGCTTTATTGGAGTTTCACAACAGTTTGTTCATAAGAGATCGAACAGGGAGTCAGATTGACCCCAAACATGAGTGACAAGGAATACAGATTTGTTCATGCACAGCCCATACAACATGTAAAACATGAAATGTTTCTTTATTTTGGTGCATCAACAATGCCAGCGCCATTTCTGTCAGATTTGAATAAGGTCAGAAGAAAAGCCAAACAATGTTTACAAGAAAACAATGGCTGATGTTGCAATTAGGTATTGTTAAAATGATGGCATTACTCATTTTACACGTAAAGCGGTGGGGTCACAGCCAACGTCATCAGAACACAAGCAGGGTTAAGGAAGTGGCTGAAATTTAGCTGGAAATGGCGTTTGTAGGTTGAATTTAGTTTTCTGTATTGGACATTTTGCAAGCAATTATCAAATTTTCACAGGATTTCCCTTCTCAAAAATTAAAATAGCGAGCCCAAAGCCTGGCATTTTCTCCTCCATTTTTTTCCCCTTTGCTATCACATCTTTTGTTTGGACCCGGACCTCCCCTACAATCTTCCAGACGAAACCTGGCAACCTGACCTGTTTCTCAAATGCCCAATACCCCCTCCCCCTCCCTTTTTTTTTCCCGGGCTCCTTAGCAGTATGAAAGGGAAAAGCGTCTGAGCATCAGGTGTTTTCCCTCTCCTCTTTCCTCCTCTGACTGTCCCAGCTCTGTGGGAGTCGTCGTACTAACACCGGCAGTACAGAGAACAAAGCTTTGCCGAAACATGTTGGTTTTACTAATAACATCTTTGCTCTCTGGTAGAAGTGCTGCTGAAGATTCCTTTCCCAGTGTTACTTCTTAGCGGGTAAGGTTTTGCCGGATTTTTTTTTTTTTTTTTTTTACAAAAATATTTGCCCAGTAGCCGCTCATCAGCATGCTATTCTCAGTACTGAAAGTAACACACAGCTCACGATGGAGGCACAGTGCATTAACCATCAAAACATGGAGGAGTCGACGTTCCGTTCCCAGGATCACAAGGAGCTTTTAAGGTGATTTGGGGGGGGGGGGGGGGGGGGGATTTCCCCCATCATCAATAACACGGAAGAGCCAGGAACTTATGCCTAATATGCACTTAATCAATAAAGTGTCTTATGACATGTCAGAGACACCATCATATGTGACACACAGACACGCGTCTCTGACTGCATGTGGGATTATTTATTGAGAAAGGTTTCGCTGGTGAGATCACAGAGACTGTGGGGAGGAGAACACTGTCTTAACATTTTGCAGACATCTTAATTTCGACGAATTTCGCCATCCCTTCCGTTCGTCTACCTGACAAGCCTCGGAACACCTCATTCCTTTCAGGGGACCCGATGACCACCTTCCGCTCCTCCGGAATATTGTTCATTTGATCGATTTGATTAAGTTGGCTGGGCCAGTGGATGGTTTGATATTGTTCTGATCGGAAAGATGACTGCTCAGGTTGCTAAAATGGGTACATTTGCATTCACTGACACGTGTGAATAATGGCCTCTTTCTTTCTTAGCAGCAAAGGCGGAAACAGCTCGATGTTATGTCGATGTTACGTGTGTACCTCTTCGGGAGAATGTTCAAGGTGGATGATTAGATCGACAAAGTGCGTGACTTTTAAGCGGTGCCTTTTTCGCATGCAACTGCCAGCACAGAGACACCCGACTTGATTTGGTGACCGGAAGTGCTGAAGACTCACGTCAACTTCTGAAACAGTCACATGGGTAACAGTGGAAGGCAATCTTGCTCGCCTAAACGCTCCTACCTCTCTCAACTCTCCTCGCAGTCTTACCTTCTCGCATCATCTCACTTGTTAAACTTTGAAACATTTTCAATGCATTTTCCTTCGTCTCTCCTCACCTCCCTGCCTGTTATTATTGCACCTTACAATTTCTCAACTCAATTCCTGTTGCTCCTGTTCTGACCTCCTCTCCTCTTCACTCACATACTCCCTTTTTAAGCTCCCATTTTTTTTTTAAAGATTGTACCAAAAGACCTCTTTTTGATGTGGTAAACCTTTATATAAAAGATATGTGTGGTACCACGCTCAAATCTTTCGGATGCTGCAAACACCCCTTTTAGGAAGTTGTTTTCTGACGCGCCGCGCTCATGTGGTCCTCACATTGATTCTTCATAGAGCTTTAAAGGAGTGGTCTTTAATTGTGGCCCTAAGTGCACAGATTAGTTGTTTTTCATTTTAAATCGAGGACCGGGATTTATTGCTACTGCACATAAAACACATAACAAATGCATGAAACAGTCAGTTATAATCAGTACAAAGACCTTTTAGAGAACCACAGTGTGTCACTTTAAACTTGTCTGTAAATCAGAGGGTTCTTTGAGCCATTATGAGTCCTACAGCAGAGGTAAATGAGCTTCTTTTTTTTTTTTAATGTCAAGGAACCCAGAATAGAGGCAGTAGGGCCAGTCATACTCGAGGCTGATGTCCTGCTGCTATTCCCTCTGGTGGTTAATGAGCCATGACTATCATGGCTGGTCACAAACCTGCAGAACACCGGCCCTTTAAGACTACCACTGAGAACATGTAGGGCCACGGACCCATAACTGATAAGGTCTGATCCCGAGGACCCCACAAGGGAAGACTTCTGTTGTTGATGTATTACTTAATGTTAAGCCTGAATCCCTGTGTGTGTGTGTGTGTGTGTGTGTGTAGCTGACAATTTCTCATGGTATCTGAGTCCTGGGCGTGCAATGGGACATTTTGTAAGCAGGCCAATATTGTGTCGAGAAATTATCATCACTCGAGGAAAATTCATGGTAAATTTCACATCAGCTGTTTTGTGCTAGTAGGATTATCGGCTAATGATAAAAAAAACGCCTTTTGTGCCAGAGTGCCTCATGTGACGATCTGGAGTAGCAATACGCCTAAATGGCTTCACAGCCCGGTGCCGTTACTGGGGGCTTGACTGGGACGCTACATCAGGTTGAGCTTGTGCGCAGGCTAAACCAAGCACCAACAGAGGCCAGATGTTGGGAGAGAAGAGAAGAGTTTTAGCAAATATCAAAGGGGACTGAGTGAAAGAGGTTATCAGTGAACAATTTCCATCATTCCTATGAATTCAATCATTTCAGAAAAAAAGAGACTTCATTTTCCCGTTTATAGACCACTATTTTAAACCAAGATTGCTTTAAAGTTATTGTGGCACTTGCTCCCTTTTCTTGCCTTCATCGACCAAATCCCCTCGGCTGCGTCGGGCCTGGCCGTCCTCCCCTCTCCCCCTTTTGAACTCCTCTCTCTTTCCGTCTCACCTCACCTCCTCCGTCTTCTGTGGACTCTCAGCTTGTCTCTTCTCTCAGCACCCCCCCCCCCCCATCTTTCTCAATTGTGTCATCTTTTATTCTCATCTCGTCCCATCTCCTCACTCTGTTCTCACAGCAAAGAGGGCCTATTTAAACAAGTGATTTAGTCGGGGAGTGAGTCAGTCATATTCTCACCGGCGCATTCAGGCTCCTGTGCTTCATGGGACATGGAAAATGTGGGTGTTAAAAGTGAATGAGTAACACTATATCAGTAACAACTATTGACATTCCCTTGAGCAAGGAATTGACCTTCCATCTGCAACTCCATTGGTGCTGTTCAGAGGTCAACAACAGAAGGCTGTGGTTGTATTGAATAACTCTCAAAGGTGAATGTGTGTAAATCCGCAAATTTGAAGCAGGGTATTGAAAACACTCCTGGGTAAATTAAGTTTTTAAATTTAAATGAGATACTTTGGGGTGGAAGGACGTGTGAAATGAGAAAGAAATTGAGATAGACCCTTTAAAATACCTAACCGCCGATGCCATCAAACAGAAGGAGCAGTTAAAGAAAGAAAAAAAAGATCCATCTGGCTTCAGAGCAAAAGAGAAAACTGGAGCTAAAATGAATCGTCAACTGATCAGAAGGCCCTGAGCCCAAGATAAATGTTCGAGGGAGGGTGACATAAAACAAAAATAGACCAATCAAATTGGGGGCCTATGCCTCTTGCAAAACTTCACAAGGCAGACAGAGGAGGTAGCGGAGGAGGAAAAGGGTTGCATTTAGGGAGTGAGTGAGGGGCTGATTCCTTGAGGGATGTGGATCACTGTGGACTGTGTGAGCTTCTTTTAAAACGAAAATCGCAACAGTCGTAACTACGGCAGTGATACAGCCGTTCTAACTGGTATTGTAACTGGAGTAGTCTATTGTGCTGGATTGAGGCTCCAGTCTCTCAGGAGGTGTGGATTCAAATCCCACCGCTGCTCAGTCAGAGTTTGTCCTCCACCTAATGGCACCGGCAACCGCCAAACGCCTGTGTGAAGCGCTAGCCGTGTAAACAATAGCTCGTGATGCCAGCTCTATAAAATGGAAACGAAACGCGGACAAATGGACCGACATTAGCAGCTGGTAGCTGTTGTTGTTGTGTGTTGCGCAGAAATGACGCTGCTATAACCGGTATGTAGGTATGTAGTTCTCGGGGGAGCTCCCCAGTGGGCAGTTCCTCTGAGGGAGTCCAGAACTCAGTGGTTGAAAAAATGCCTATTGACTGATTGTGATCTGATCTGGTCCGAAAGATCAGAGGCCAAGGTAGTGTGGCCGAGTGGTCTAAGGCGCTGGATTAAGGCTCCAGTCTCTATGGAGGCGTGGGTTCAAATCCCACCACTGCCACCTTTATCTGTGGGATCTCAGAATTTTTAAAGGAGAAATTGAAACTTCCAGCAACAATGTCGTGGTTTAACTCTGTATTCTGTCAGGTGGAAGACTTTCAATTCTGTCTCCTGCTGTTTGACACCATCAAATCGTGTTTTTCCATAGTACAACAAAGCAAGGTAAACTTGTTGACACTGATGACGTGTTGGAGGTGTACTAGTCTTGTTTATACACTGCGCGCACAATTATTAGGCAAGTGAGTATCTTGACCTTATCGTCATTTTCATGCATGTTTTCCAACTCCAAGCTGTACAAACTTGAATGCTAATTGGATTTAAGCATTATCAGGTGATGTGTATTTGTGTAATGAGGGAGGGTGTGGCCTAAAGTGATCAACACCCTATATCAAGGTGTGCATAATTATTAGGCGGCTTCTTTACCTCAGACAAAATGGGCCAAAAAAGAGATTTAACAGACTCTGAAAAGTCAAAAATTGTAAAATGCCTTTCGGAGGGATGCAGCACTCTTGAAGCAGCTGAGCTATTGAGGCGCGATCACCGAACAATCAAACATTTTGTTGCAAATAGTCAACAGGGTCACGAGAAACGTGTGGAGAAAAAAAAAGATGCAAATTAACTGCTAAAGACTTGAGAAGAATTAAACGTGAAGCTACCAGGAACCCATTAACCTCCCAGTGCTGCCATATTCCACAAATGCAACCTACCTGGGAGTGTCCAGAAGTACAAGGTGTTGGGTGCTCAGAGACGTGGCCCAGGTGAGGAAGGCTGAAACACCACCACCACTGAACAAGACTCATAAGCTGAAACGTCAAGGCTGGGCCAAGAGATATCTGAAGACAGATTTTTCAAAGGTTTTATGGACGGATGAAATGAGAGTGACTCTTGACGGACCAGATGGATGGGCCCGTGGCTGGATCACCAACGGGCACAGAGCTCCACTTCGAGTCAGACGCCAGCAAGGTGGAGGTGGAGGTGGGGTACTGGTATGGGCTACTATTATTAAGGATGAGCTAGTTGGACCTTTTCGGGTTGAAGATGGACTTTAAAATCAACTCTCAAACCTACTGCCAGTTTTTAGAAGATACTTTCTTCAAGCAGTGGTACAGGAAAAAGTCTACATCATTGAAGAAGGCCATGATTTTTAAGCAGGACAATGCTCCATCACATGCATCCAAGTACTCCACTGCGTGGCTAGCCAGCAAAAGGACTTAAAGATGACAGAATAATGACATGGCCCCCTTCCCCACCTGACCTAAACCCTATTGAGAACTTGTGGGTCCTTCTTAAAGGTGAGATTTACAGTGAGGGAAGACAATACACCTCTTTGAACAGCGTTTGGGAGGCTGTGGATGCTGCTGCACAAAAAGTTGATCATCAACAGATCAAGAAACTAACAGACTCCATGGATGGCACTGAATATTTGTCGAAATGTCAGAAGTGTTTATTTGTAAATTTCGAGTTGTTTATTTGTTCTTACTCTAATAAATGAAAATAAACAATTGAGATGGGGAATTTTTCGTTTTTCATTTAGTTGCCTCACAATTGTGCATGCATAGATATTCTCCCGAGAAAGCCAAAACTCACTTTTCCTTTGTTAAATACTCAGGTTTGAGGTTTATTAACATTTTGGATTGACTGAGAGCACTGCATTTGTTCAAAAATTAAAATGAATCCTCAGAAATACAACTTGCCTAATAATTGTGCGCGCCGTGTATTCCTCCCTGCCATATTTAAAACTGATCTGGATCTGACCACCATAGCCGGTTGATTGGACTCATTTTTACTGAAGAGCACCCTACAACTTCTACACAATTTAAAAACATCCCGTCAGTTCACCAGCGGAAAGCTTTTAATGTGAAGCAGCAACAGCGGGAAAGGTTCAGCGGCACCTTAGCACAGCTCCAACGCGGCTGAAAGCGATCGGCGTCTTGACCTTTTTCGGGTATGCAGGTAACGGCGACGCGATGGCTGGACAAGAGAGAGAGAGTGATAGCTGCAGGTTGTTTACGTAGAGGCTTCTACGTGTATTAGAATTGGTACATCTTGTATACATTGAACTGTGTAGTGAGCAAGCAAGCACCTCCTACACTCAGTGTAAAGGTTTTCCCATTCTGTTCTCTTATTTTGATCAACCTGTCCACTGCAATGTTTCATTGGACAGTGAGCTACAAATGATGCACCTAATGTTTTTTTTTTTTTTTTTTTTTTTTTTTTTTCCCGAACTGGGATACGAGAACGTTGCACTCTTGGCTGCGTTGTGGGGGAGCCTTTTTGAAAGTGGAACGTTGCATTTGGTGAAAGAAATGTGGACTTTGGAGAGTCCAGCCCCTCAACTGGGACACAGCAATAGTGTTTACTCTTGCAGCACATTGACAATTTAGTATTTTAGAAAGCCAATTAGATTGACCCAACCTCGCAACTCCCACCGGCTCCACCACTACATTTCCTACGTGCCCCTAAAACCACTGTAACTACATCCTATAAATGTTTTACTTCTATGGGACTCTGTGGATGCTATAAAAGTTACAAAGGTAATTTCCAAATGTCTGAAGCAATCATTTCACCGTGTCACCCCGTGCCCTCTAACTGTTTTTGGTGGCTCCTAGCTGTAATCTCTCTGTTGCTTGTGCATGTGTGTGTGTGTGTGTGTGCAAGTGTGTGTTAGAATGCCCGCGTTCTTATCTTTTTTTCTAATTGATGTGATCTGTCGGCTTCCATCTCTATCCCAGCCAGCTTGTGTGTGTGTGTGTGTGTGTGTGTGTGTGTGTGTGTGTGTGTGTGTGTGCGTGTGCGTGCCTTTGAGTTATCTGAAGTTATCTTTTTGCTAAATGTGAACCACTACAACCTTATCCAACGCTCTATTGATTTAGTGTCTGCCACACTTAGCTCAACATAGCTCACCTGGTTTTAGGGGAAAGCTCAGGGAAACAACTGAGGAAAGAAAGACTGGAGTTTGGCCACGGAGGGTTTTGGAAGCTTCAGTAATTGTGTTCATTTATGTGACGATGCCCATGAGAAGCAATAACCAACAGACAACTGTTTAATATGTATTTCCTCGGATAATTCGTGGCTCAAACACATCAGTGCAACATATGCTTTAAGTCATTTATTGTTTATTACCTTTTCACAAGCTCTTGCAAAGGCCAGTGGATACTACAGTTGATATTAGAATATTTATAACGTCAGTGTCAGAGGGGGCGATTACATGCTCAGTTAATTGTTAAATACTGCAGGGTGTTTCTCATTAACATCTTAAAAAACAGCAGTTCGGGGCTTCTGTTCAAAGCAGATGCTTCAGCGTGGCGCGATGTGCCACCTGACGCTCTGACGAGTTCTCATTGGGTCAGCGGAAACGGTGAGAGCAAAATGGCTTCTGGTGCAGATGGAGGAATTTGAGCAGGTTTTCGGGGGAATGTATCTAAGGTGTGTGTTTGTTGGCGTGTGAGTGTGCCTGGGGTGCGAGGGTAACAGGTGCTTGTTTACTGGTAGGGAGGGGGAGTTAATGACCTCATCACTGTTGTGCACCGGAGCGTGGAGTCTCATCGCCGCAACTTAGCTGTTTATTCATACATACATATTCTTAGCATTGATGCACACACACACACACGCATACACACAGAGATGCA
The DNA here is from genome assembly GCF_043641665.1 of Enoplosus armatus. Classification (NCBI taxonomy): domain Eukaryota; kingdom Metazoa; phylum Chordata; class Actinopteri; order Centrarchiformes; family Enoplosidae; genus Enoplosus; species Enoplosus armatus. Next base: position 3,658,776 of record NC_092189.1, read on the forward strand.
CCCACAGACACCCGTTTAAGTGTGTGTACATGCGCGCGCACAAAAGTAGCAAAACAAAAAATTGATGATTTACCTCGTGCATGGAATTATTAACACACACGCAAACATTGCATTTAAATTCAACACCTGCTGCTCTGACGGCATGAACCAATAAATGCATTCAGTAGCTGCAAAGTGTATCTGTGACTTAAACCGCTCTCCATTGCTATAAAAGAGGCAGCGAATTTAGGAAAACAAGCTGGTTATTTCATTGACCTCAAGTAATGACACTGTAGTTGGTGGGGAATATGGTGACAGGGGAACAGTGACGAATGAGCATGCACCCAGGGACTACATTATGTGTTGGGAACAGAAGTGATGCGACAATTTGGATTGGGTTTTTTTGGGGGGGACTACAAATGTTTAATGGTAAAAACCCCTGGTAAAAAAAGTGGTGGCGTGGAGCCAGGCTTAACAGACAACTGCCTGGGGGCCCCCAGCGAAGAGGGCCTCTAATAGCTATAAATGAATTATGATGTTTAGATATAATACACAAAACTATGTTCCTATTCAAATTATATGTAAGAAAACTACATTCAAGAAAGAGAGGGGGGGTGGGGTGGGGGGTGCAGCCACATGCCGATCCTTTATTTGAGTAAAAGTAGCAATACCACAATATAGTAACACTCCTGCATTCAAAGTTTTACTGAAGTAAAACTTTAGATGCATTATCAGCAGAATATAGTTATGTAAATATATAAAGTACTCATATTGGTTATAATACTATATACATATGTATTCTACTTTGTCAGTTGATCATAGTATAAATGTAAATAAATATAAAGTAGCATGGTACATTTACTTAAAAACTGTACTTAATTCTAATTTACTTGAACAATTTCCACATTATATAACTTATATATATATACTTGTACTCAACTTGCTATCCTACTACATTTATATTTATATGACGGCTTGTTTCTGGTCACTTTACAGATCTACACACAACACCTATAATCAACAAACAAAACCTATTATTGTTGATCCCTTTACTTAAATAAAAGATTGTTCTGCCACCGCAAATACCAACATACTTCATTAGAGTAAGGGTGATTATTAAACCTTTAAAAAAGTGGAGTATTAAATCACTGAAGTGCCCCTTTACCTCAAATTGGACAATGTGAAGACAAAATGTTGTCACCGGAAAACATTGGAAAACTCTAAAGAGTAAGATATGGAGTTTTTGCGTTGCATTGATCATGACACGTATTTTAACCCTATGCTACATCCCCACTTAGCATACCAGCTCAAATAAATACCCAAACCAGAGCTGCCAGGTCTGTACATAACAGCACCACTAATGTGGCAGTATTGATTCTGGACCTAACAGAACTTTTGTCAGAGCACCAATTATATCCAATTAGTGCTTCCCATTACACTACGCCATCTGCACTGAACTGAGACAAGAGCACGAAAAAGAAAGGAAAAGAGAGAAAGCAGCAGTGTGAGCTTAAAAAAAAAAAAAAAAAAAAATGCCAATAAGGCAGCGAAGCGGAGGGAAAACGATCAGGAGGTAGTTAATTAGGCAACAGTTTGAGATGCTTATGAGCAGTAATCAACCAGTGGACATTGTACAGGAGTGCTGCTGTGTTGACTCAATTACCTTCAGCTACCCTGTCAACACTTTGGCTACAGCTAGCTGAATTGCTGCCAAAAATGATCTCGTGAAGTAGATCTCTTATGAGAAACTGGAGATTTAGCCCAGTGTGCTGGCTTGAATGTAACCTGACCCCCTTGTGCAACACCTGCGTTGGGATAGAGACTTCGTGAGGATAAGGGCTGACAGTGAAACAAGGTCGGCAAATATAAGATAAACAGCAAAGGTTTCTGACTTCATTAGGTTAATAGTCTGCAGTCATGCTTAGCAGCTCTGTGGGGCTGTAATTGGGCACAGCGGTGCTTTGAGCTAAATGCTAACACGAGAATGGCAACGTGCTCACATTGACAATGTCAACATGCTGATGTTGAGCAGGTATAACGCCTGTCATGTTCACCATCTTTGGTTTATGACGACGTACTTCAGCCTCAGCCACACTTTGTGTTAAGTGCAACAATGCGAAACATGCGAAAGCCCCAAGCGCATTCCGACCGATGGCGGCGCTAGATGTAAAGTTGCGGGATCGCAGACGATGTTATCGCGGTTCATCCTGAGAGGGACATGAATGTCAAAACCAAATTGCATGGCAATCCATCCAGTAGTTGTTGCAGACATCTCGCTGAAAAATAAAAACGTTAACCTCACGGCGGCGCTAGAGGAGAAGTCAGAGGATCACCAAAGTCGTTATGATTCATCCTCAGGGAACCATGAAACGTTTTTTTTTACGCTTATATACGGAGTAGATGTTGAAACATTTCACTATTGACCTGCTGGTGGAACTAGAGGAAAAGTCAGGAGGTCTCCAACATCAGCAGCATTCATCCTCTGGGGACCATTACATTTAAGTACAGAATGTCATCGCAGTCCATCCAATAGTTGATGAGATACTTCAGCACGCACCGAAATGGTGGACCGACCCACTGACAGATTGATCGACGCTCGGGCCGACGTCGCCATTCCTAGCGCCAAGCTGCTAGCACGTGAGTGATGTTGATGTTTCTGTGTGGTTTGACCGTAAAATGGCATCACCTTACGAAAGTGACTCCGTCGTTCTGCACCAGAGGGAAGGAGCTGAACAACGTGCCGACAGACAATGTGCTGCTCCACTGCACCGAAATGAAAGTGCTGCCGTCAACATTCGGCTGACAGACTGTATTTAACTGAGTGAAGGATGCAATGTGTTCGACCATTGGTGTTGGTCTGCTTATGTTTTATGTCATTGTGTTTGTTGATATGGTGTGTGTGATACTTAATACTAATTACACCATAATTACATAACGTGGTATTAGACACAACCCCCCCCCCACACACACACACACGTTTGTAGCAGTAAGAATCTTGCAATGCAAAGTGTACCTACCCTCAAGTGAGTTGAAGTACCTGTGTGTGTGTGTGTGTGTGTGTGTGTGTGTGTGAGATTGGGTTTGTTCTGATGTATAGCTCCTAATAAAATGGACAAAATAAGCAGGCCAGACAGAACGAGCAGCTAGGGGACTTGGATGGGTCCCCTCTCTCCACATTAGACCGCCTGTAATTAAGCCAATTAGCGCACAGGAACAACACCGGAATACCTCGGGGAGGGATAAGGGTAGAGATGCTTTAAAAAAAAAAAAAAACACTGCATCAAAATACACCCACACTGACGCACATCGCTGCTTGTTGTGTTGTCTGGGGAAGCCCACGCAGATGGTGCAGGTGCGTTTCCGTGGACGTAAAGCTGTTTCGATGGCTTCAACACGCCAGGCTAATTAGTAGCTGTTCGGCTGGTCTCCAACGGTGGACAATTCAACGTGCTCATGGGACGTTTTAAGGTAGCGGCATATTAATACATTCTATAGCTTGACACGTGGACACCCAACCTCTTATTATTTTTTGATTACTATATGGGAGAGGCCAACACTATGATCTCTTCTTTCATACAGTCCTGGTCAAGTCACCAGAACAGCTGCACTAATCAATACGAAAATATTACCAATGGCTCATATTACACTATGTACAATGAATGGAAAGTGATTACCCAACTCTGCAGGTCCCCTCAGCTGTACCGAGCATTTTAGCATCCTTAAGTGTGTTCAGACGCATACTCGCGTACATACAAAGTCAATGCAAAGACATGAATAGACGGGAATTTGCGGTCGGTGACGCGGTTACGCATCCATGTTTCGGCGTGTGCGAGAAACATTTGCGTGGCGCTGTGTCGCAAAAAAGCCTATCAGCGTTGAGATTCTCTTGATGTCACAGAGAATCAGAAATGGAGGGCAAGCTCATTGTCGCCGTCTGTGGGCCCCCAGCAGCTCTATGATTCAAGGTCTTTACTGTACAGAGACAGACAAACCATACGACTACCTGGTTCTGAAAATATGTATCTGTTACTTGGGTCTGGCTAACGGCTGCACTTTGCAACAAACCAGTTCAGTTTGCGCAAGGAGTACTCCCATTGGCTGTAAGGGAGAATATTCGGAAATGGAAAATGTGAATTCACAAATGCGCACAGCGGCCATATTTGTGCGAGTGACGAAATTTTGCTTCAACGTTTGGTGTGAACACACCTTTAGGCTCGGTGTTTGGGTTCTCCACCCTGCACACTTTCATCTCACGAGCCCCAACAGGCTGCTGTTTTTTTTTGGCTAAGAAAGCTCTGATAAACCCACTGTACACTGCCCAGCACCAACAATCTGACAAAATGAGCTACGAGTGACCAGAACACGGCGGAGCAACGCAGACATGCACAAAGCCTAAACCTAAAGCAGGAGTGCAATCATTTACCAATAATCTGCCATCTGCGTTTGACGCACCGACAAAAAGCCGTAAACGAACTGATACGACTGTGCTGTGATGAAACTGGTGCTGGCGTTAACATTGACATTTCTTACCAAACGTGTAAAAATCTGCATTGCATGTGTTGAAAATGGCTCGACAAGCCACCCACTGGTTTTTCACAAGCATGTTTCTCTGAGTTAGCCTGTAGAACAGCCCGGCTCTCCTCATGTGGTCGTGTCCTCAGTGCACGTTTGGGTTCAGTATTTACGCCAGGATTTTATGTGATTTTGCTCCATCTGAATGGAAACGGGACACTTGTTGAGGGACATCGCTGTCCCCCCCCCCCCCCCCCCCCCCCCCCAGTTCAAAATGACTGAGTGACTTCGAATTGATCCAGTGATCCCAGAGACTTTCTCAAAATGATTCATGGTGGAAAAATAAACCAGTGCCTTTTCTCCTTTTTCGATAGCAGGCTTTTAAACTTTCTACAAGGCCTTCCTCGTTTGTTTGCTTTTTCTCCAGCACCACATGACTCGGAGGAGGAATAAATCAACTCAGCCTGAAGACGTTGGTACACGTTCTTTCTATACATTCCCCCACGCTTTTTGAAGATCTTGAAGGCCTTAACATACCGTTTGCTGAGCAGCAGGATGTCAACAAACATTTACTAAATAGCAAATACATGTAACTTTAAATGCAAACGCACAACATGGGTTGCCTACCATCATATCACGGTATACTGGGGATTTTTTTTCTGGGGTGTGAAATATTTTCAGACCTTGATCCAGTTATGAGAACTTCATCCCACGTCTCACCATCTCGCCCTGGGAGCCAACGCTCATTAAAACCTGTTATTACAATGATCATGCGAGGACCTAACGGCAGTCCGCCCGCAAACTGTTGCTGGGGTTTATGAAACACATGTCACATTGCATTTGCCTTTTTGGTCATCGCGCAGGCTGTTTAGAGTTAAAAACAGTGAAAGGCATTGAAGTGAGGAGTCTTCGCACACTGACCTTCCACTGTTTGTAGCTGGAGATGATCACGTTGACCTTGTGGAGAAATAACACTTTCAGAGCGAAGAGAAGGATGAATGCTCTTTTGACATTATACAAACAGTATATGGTCTATTATAGCACACTATAAATTACTTGTGGAACATACATTTGTTTGACGAGTGAGTGTGGAAGTGTTTGGAGATAGAACTACACTGTACAGCACGTGTTCATATACTATATAAATACTTAAGTATTATTACCAAGGACATTATGCTTTTACTCTTACTGCTTAGTTTTTTTAATGGCCAACAGATTTATGTAAGATTTGGTGGAACATTACACCACGTGGCCAACAAAGTACAAATATGTTTTTGGTGCCGATAGTGGACGGTGGTCATTAATGAAGCTCTTTAATTATTGGATTATATTTCAGTATAGACCAGTGGTTCCCGACCTGGAGGTCCCGCCCCCTCCCAGACCCATCATGGGTCGCCAAAGTTCCACGGGGAAGCCCATGAAGCCCTCTTGATTTTAAGGGTGTAGGAATTTTACATACATTACATACATTTTAAAATATGCATGAATATAATATACATGCATTTCATTAATTTCTGTGAAGAAGGCAACTGAATTGAAGGGTTATTTTAGAAGTTTACATCTTTATTTATTTATCATAAAGCCAGGCTGCTTGGACTATTAAAACATACGTATGATGGGGAAATTAAAAGAGACGCATCATCCGAAATAGTATGTTCCGAATTTTATACAAATTACTAGTTTTAGTCAAACTTCCTGCAGGTATTAAGCTCACTATTTGGGTTAATTGTGCAGTTAATTGTTCTGTGCTGTTATTGCTTTTTTAAGCAATGAATATGATGAAATATATATTATTATATATATTTCAAAAGACGTCGTCAGTGTATACACAATGGTAAAATAGGGGTCCCTGAAGAAAAAGGTTGGGAACCACTGGCATAGACCACGTCCACTTCCACCACGACAGACTGTGTGCCTCATCCTTTCCTAATGACTGCCTTTATATTCGTAAACGCAACTGTCGATGACAGGTGCACACATCTACTCAGACACACATCTACATCTACAGATATGAAGGATTTCACCCTCAAATTAAAATTGCATTTACCCTCCCGGGAATGATGGTCACTTATTGTTTGCATAAAAAAAAATCTCTGTCCGATACATAGCAGATTAAAACTGGAGGAACAAGTAGAGACAACTGTAGGGTAGTTTTGTCGCTTTCTGAATAGCTTTTTACATAAAAGGATGTTTCACTGTATTTGCGGAGCTGAATGTTGGGCTATTTTTACGGCTGGAATGGTTCATGCATCGCCGTGTGCCATCTCATGGGGAAACCAAACACAGACGGAAAAGCAGCCGCTTAAGCGTGCGTTTGTCTGGCGGCAAAAGGCATTTAAACAGCATCTGATAATATTCCACTAATTAAGATTAAAATCTCGGGGAAAAAAAACGGAACACTGTACTGTACATTCAATGCGATGGACCTTGAGGCTACGTCTCAACCTCACAATGATCTTCAGTGGATGTTACACGTGTTTGAAGTTGTACAGCCTGTGAAATAATGATAAACAAACTTATATTAAATGCATCAGCGCACAAGGCGTTTAGCGTTGCTGCAAGAAGGAGAAGACGAGGACGAAGGAATAGAAGCATATTTCTGTGGTTAGATCGCAGTTTTACAGGTTGATTGGCTTCAAGTTGACTTAAGAAAATGAACTGGCGGTTCAGTTGCGTCTGCAGGGAGAAAGAAATCTTTCGAAGGAGTTTTGATTACACAGTTAAAGTGAGTTTGTGTAACTTTTGAATGAAGAAATAGAGAATCATTTAACACGCAAATGAAAGAGTTGCGTTTATAAGCAATAAAATGCACCTGTCCTCTCTCAAGTTCACTGAGAGGCTTTTATCTGAGTCTTACTTGGTCAGGTACGACCAGTGCTAATGTTCGTTTAAGTTAGCTAGTTAGTTCGTTTGATGCCTTTGATTCTTCTCTGTGTGTGTGTGTGTGTGTGTTCCTGTTACTACCCTTAAAAAAATTCATGCCACAGTTACGGGAGCATGTTATTTCATGCTTCTAGCACCGCTCCATTGCGTGTAGGCTGCAGGGAGAGCTTCAGGGTCGCCCATTCATTTGAACGTTTCTTGTGCGCCCAGCACCTTTTATCCCCTTTATCCTTTATTGGTTGGTTGCATGACCGCAAAACACAAATGCATATTATTTTTTTCCCCCGCAACACCATGTGAAGGGAGATAGCCCGTTGGGATAAGTGTGCCATTGGCCGACTATTTCAGTCAGAATTTTTCCTCCCCTTTTTTGCAGCGAGACAGCCTTTCATGGAAGCTATAGGCTCACTTTGAAATCATTTAACACTGTGGTGCTGAATATGCAATGGACTGTATGGTGGAATCAATTCTAAAAAGCCTAATGAAGTGGGTCCCCTGTATGCTCAAGTCCTTTGTCTGTATTCTTGATACTTCATCAATCGACGTGAATCCGTGATGAGCCACGGTGGAATGCGTCATATGTTTGACTGCTTTGTCGCAACAATTGCCGTACCGTTATAGCATTATAGGCTATCCATCTGTTGAGGTGGCTGAATGCCAACATGTGGTGGAATTCAAAAGAACGATTAGGCGACATGTCGCAACACTTTCACGGAAGCATAATGTTTTGGTTTTTTTCCTCGGAAAAATGAAATGCAGACGTGTGTGGGAAGTAGCTAAAAATCAACTGCTGAAAAAGACACATAATGCTTTCCCATTTCTTATTGGCTGTGTGCGTAGTGCACAAGTATTTGTGGGGGGAAAGGGGATATTATCATATGTATTAGTCCATTATTAGATTCCTTGTGACGCAGAATCGCAGCAGGTCGAGGAGAGAGTTCAACACAGTCGGCTACAGATTAAGTACATAAAGCCACTGAGATTACTGCCGCTGTACAGTGACGCTTGTAAGCAGTTTGTACAATAGGATATGTGTTCTGGTTATAGCTCCTGATTATAAAACCTCCTCCTGATTGGAGTTTTGGTGGATTCTCAATTTAATAATGTTCCTTGATCATCTGTGTATCCATATAATGTTACTCCACAGTTCAGTGGTTCATCAGTGAAGTGTGAAGGGTACGAGCTGCACTGCAGACTGGAGTCCAACCGTCTTAACGGTTGTCTCATGAACCCGGTCCATAGCACATAGACAGATCTGCGTTACGTTCGCTCGCCTCCCGTATGACGTGGGCCCGGATCCTCACTGCACTGCACACTTTTAGAAACCATGATGAACTCGCTGGTCGTGGGTCACATCCCTCCCTCTTCATCTCCTTGTGGTCGTTTTCCTTGCGTTGGTTCCGCGTTGGTCGACCAGTGCGGTCGCCGTGGCAGCTTTGACATCTCCTCCTCGGCAACCCCCAACCGCGACCGTGACCTCCAGCGACCCCGAATGCAGATGACAACATGCCACAACGTAAGACAATTCAAAAAGAATTCACAGCGCGATGGCTCACCGGTTGAAGACTCACGCGTGGCTCGTTGCTGCACCTTTGGGCGCGGTGACGTGCGAGCGAACACCTTTTAAAAAACGCCATCAACTTGCTGAATCGTCTCCTCGGGACAAGTCAGACAGATGGCTCTGTTTTGTTTTTTTTTTATTTGAAAGAGAAGCTGCATTTTTAAAGAACATGCTGTCATCAAATTGACACTTCAAGAACCTCTTGTAGTGGGTTTCATTTTTCTTGGTATTAATAGAGTGATCTGCTTTATTCTGTTCTCGACGTTCACACTCCTTTCTGGAACTACTCGGTTCTCGACTCTTGAACTTGAAGCACCTCATTTTACACTCCCGAATGTGTTTCTAAAGAAAGATGAGTGTTACAATAGAAATGATGTTGAAGTGTAGCGCCGCAGCTTTTTTTTTTGTCACTTTCCCAGAGCTGTCAACCACTTAACACAACCAACATTCATTTGCTGAATGTAACTGCAATATTCACTCTCTTGTCCGTCTCTTCAGTAGCTAAATGCTTCTTTACATGCACTCCCCAGTTCTATTTGTTTCATGGAAACCGGTGCACAGAGCTCGGACAATGGCTCTGTTGTCGGATGCGACAGCTCCAAAGATGCACAGCTAATTTGGAGTGTGCCACGCAAAGCGGGAACCATCGCGCCCCCCTGTGTAAGTCAGTAGTCACAAAGAGACGACAAAGGGGTCATTTTACAGCCTAATTGCAGGCTCATTATCCAAAAGAAAAGTGGGGAAAGGGGGAGAGGCGGAGAACTGGGGAAGGAAGGGAGACATTATGACTGCCTCCGCACTTTGTTTGGAAAGACAATGAGAGAAAGCAGAGAGAGAGAGAGAGAGATAGAGAGAGCACCACAAAGATGTCTGGAGCAGACGAGAGCCATGCTGAGACAGGAAATGTTATTTCGTTCCTATTTTCCGCTAATACATCAACGGCAGGGCGACATCGCTTCGCTATTCTCTGCAACAACCTCCCACACAAACACATTTGGCGGTGGCACAGAAGGTCCTCAAAGCACAGCACAGATGTCTTCAGCTGGGGAGCTGGACAGGGACGCCTTCATTCACTGTCTTTCTGAGGGCGAGTGGAGAAGATCAAAACAGCTCTTACTTCTGTGCATTGAGTGTTAACGGGGCAATAGTTGAATAGGTGATTAGCCTAGCTTAGCGTTAACACTGGGAGCAGAGGGAAACAGCGAGCCTCCCTCTGTCCAAAGCAGCGACTAAAGCCAAGCTGTGCCTAATCTAATATTATTTGAACCCGTACACGACCAGAAAGATGACAAGGGCAATTTGTGATTTTAGAGGGAGTTCTTTGGTGGAACAACTTGATGGTATGATAAATGACGGTTCATCCGCCCACCCAGCACTGCCGTAGACGAGTCTCTCTGATTTACACGTTGCGCTTTCAAGACATTTACAGCGGAAGCATTAATGTTCAGGTCAATCCCGATCAACAGTCTCTCTAAACCCCCCCCCCCAAAAAAAAAATAACATTAAAGCCACAGTGTGGAAGTGAAAACACAAGTGCGCTGCAGCTACTTTTGTCGTTGGAGCAGCTGACAACAGCGCAGCCCCTAAAAGACGCCCGTCAAAACTGGACTGACTTTCTTTAAAAAGTTTCAGTTGTGCAGATTGTAACCTTTGTGTTTTTTTTGGAAAGCCCTTAAGAAGTGAAGTCCCCTGCATATTTTAGTTGAACTGGTTCAGATAAAGGCAAATTCTGACGGAGCAAATGGCATCGCTTGTTTCAAATGCGGCTGAAGTTTATATTCTGCTTCGCTTTGCCCCGTTTGAAAACCCCCACACTCCGCTTCACATAGCGGCGTGTCGCATTTTGAGATTAAAAGGCTTTTAAATCGGAACGAGCGTTGAATAACTTGAAATGAGGAATAAGAAAGAGGGAGAGGGGAAAGAGACGAGTGGCAGCGGCTAAACAGATGTGACGGAGGACGCGAGGAAGTGAAGAGATCGGGGGAGGGGAGGGGAGGGGAGGGGGGCGGAGCAGAAGAATATGAAAGGAGTGACTGTGGAGGGGAGAGAGAGAGAGAGAGAACGAAGCTGAAAGACAGACTGAAAGAGTCGGAGATGAAGGGAGAAGCACAGAAAATGACAGAGAGGAGCGCGCCACCATTTAATAGCAGCTTTGTCCCAGCAGGTTGTTCAAGTCATCAGGGAGGACAGTGTGTGTGTGTGTGTGTGTGTGTGTGTGTGTGTGTGTGTGAGATAGAGTTAATAGCAGCATTGTAGCCAGCAGGGAACAAAGCTTAATTGTCCCCTTTCATTCACAAGTCATCTCTCTCATCTCGTCTTTCCTTCCTTCCTTCCTTCCTTCCTTCCTTCCTTCCTCTCTTACACTTCCTGACTCCCCCCTCCGTCCCTTCTCCATCCTCTCCTCCCTTCCCTTCCTTTCTTCCTTGGTCCCGTTCTCTCCTTCTGTCTTCTTTTTTTCTTCCTCTCTCTCCTCTCTCTCTCTTCCCTGTTTCCATCGAACCCTACAGTAACTCATTTCCGTTTTCACCCATTTAAATCCTCCATCTTTGATTTCCCTCCTTCTTCTCTCCCCCTGTCCTCCATGTTCCCTACTTCCTTTCATATGTCCCCTATCCTTCTCTACACTTAAATCCTTCTTACGCTACTTTCTCTCGTTCTCGTTCCTTTCTTCTTCCCTCGAATTTCCCTCATTTATCTTGTTTGCATTTCCCCCTTTCCCTCTGTCTTTGGCTCCTCTCTCCGTCCTTCTTCATGTCACACGTGCTGCTCTGATCCTATATAATGAAGCTGTCCTTATATCAACATTTTCTCTCCGCACTGGTTCATTTTTAACAAACCACTGCTGATAAATAATTAAAACGATAAGTTATTGTGAAATTGGATCAGCACAGCTGTCCATGCATTCATCCAGTTATTATCCTTATTACTGAACAAGCACCCCAAACCATTTATTATCAGTTTACTGATGAAACATGGCTTATTTACTCAGTGTGAAGTGCTGCAGATGTTTCCTGATGGCCTCTGCTGTCAACCAGCTTCACAGCAATTTAATGAGAAGTGAAAGGTAGAAACTACATGAATGCTATGAATTGTTGTATAATCGTGTGTGTTTGTGTGTGTGTGTCCTATTTAACTCCAAAGTCAGTCTGAATTTGTGGCCTGAACGCTCCTCTCTTGTACCGACACAGGGTCTTGTTGAATGAGAGTATTACAGGTTCAAACTACTTTATGCTGTAAATAATAAACCGTGTACGCAGAATGTGTGAATGAGAACTGTGATGGAGACACACACACACACACACACACACACACACACAGACACACACACTCAGAACCACGCTTAACAAACTTGGTTTGTAATTTAGTGGCACAAAAGCAGTTTGATCCAATAATTCAGTAATCCAACAAAGCTTCGCGTCGATTCAACAAATAGGCCTTCGGGCCACGCAGTCAATCCCGAGTTCTACTAATAGAGAGTCAACTGGCCATGGACACACACACACACACACACACACGTTACAGAGACAACTTCACTCCTAATGAGGTGGAGGCAAACGCTCACACAGTAAGTTGAAGTGGCTTCCCAGCAGGGGTTTAGGGCTTCACTTCTGCTCAGTGCCTGAATTGGACCAGCACCCCAATTCAGCGGTTGCATGACACGATCATCGCATGTGTCTTGGATACATTTATACTTACGCGCGTGTTTCGGTAATATATATCACTTACGCACTTCAAATGTATTTTGGTATGCATTCCGTTACACATGACATACATTTCCAGTTCGTGCACATATATAATATCGCATGTATGCTGGAATAAAACCAAATGAAAATTATATATGTTGGCCTACAGATTACATTGGATAGTGAGAAGGAATACCAAAAAACAAACATCGTTGTACTGGCTCAGGCCTGAAAACACGCAGGCCTTCAGTGCTTTGTTGTCATACCTATTTTTTTTTTGGCATTCAAAATTGGATCAGAGCAGGTGAAGACCTACGTTATGTCTACGGGAAACCCTCGGCAGTTGCGCGTGTCTTCCTGGCCCTCTGTTTTTTTGTTTTTCTTTTTGCATTTTTAATCCATTTTAAAAAACGACATGTTCAGCGCTGTTTTCTCAGCGTGAAGCTAGATATGTGTTTACACAGAGACGCAGTTACGCCTCACGCGCATTTCCCGATCCACACTCCCATTCCCGGCGTGTGGCAGTGATGCAGCATAACGTTTGCCTTTGCCAACCGCCCGTAAAGATTAAACCTAACCAACAAAAGAAACGAACACTCGCCAATGAGAGGCAGAGTAGGGCGGAATGCAGGTGAGGAAAGCATTGCGCAAGTGTTTACGGCGCACACCCAGACTCACCCAGAGGTGGCGGAACGCAGAAGTACCATTCCAGGCACTGCTTCTGCTGCTTTTTAATAAAACACAGCTGTCGGCTGAGGCTCTGGGTAAGGGCCACCATGTGGTTAGAGTTACCTTTTGGGGTGATTCTGATTGTTTGGTTTTTATTTTTTTGGTGGTTTGTTTTTAGTTAAGGTGACTCACCTGTCAGTCAGTGTGGTGGTGTGACATCTTTTTCCTTGCTAGTGTTTGAAACATTATTGTGCTACATCAAAGTAAAAAACAAAAACAGGAGTTGGGGACCTTGCATGTTGCATGTTATACCCCCCTCTCTCTCCCTATCTCTGTCCAAATTCTGTGTCGCTCTCTGCACTGACTGTGATAACGGCAAAGATGGCCAAAAAAAAAAGAAATATCTTGACGCATCATCACCCAGGCACGTGGAAACCACCAGTGCTGGCTTTTGAAACCAGTTAGGAAATTCCTTGACACTTTTTTCCCGCTTTAAGTCCTACAAGGAAAATCTGTTTTTGATACCTCAGACTACAATAGTTTTGGGCCAATTTATCCCCGATTCAACCCTCCCGACAATTGGAGGAGAAATCTGGTCTGGGACCTTGGTTGGTACCGATGTTTGTTCATGTTACAGATCCAGTCTTAAACCTCCCGAACTGCTCGGACCGCCCCAATAATTTCAAACATCTTTGATATTTAGGAGTTAAAATCTGGATTATTACCTAATTTTTCTCCCCCGGGGGGGGGGCAATGAGAGAGACAAGTCTACAAGGAGATGGAAGCTAAACATTAGCGTTACTGCCAGTGTAGCCAAGCGACAGACAACATTTTAGCCCTTGAGGCTAACGTTAGCTGGCATACTACTTTAAGATCACCAACGTGATTTCAATTCAATTTATTCTGGGGGGGGGGGGGGGGGCGATGAATGTCCACCAAATGTCACGGCAGTCCCTCCAGTAGTTGTCGAGACATCTCACTAAATAACAAAAACTGTCAACCTCAAGGTGGCGCAAGGGGAAAATTCAGGATCACTCATCCTCTGGGGAGTTCATGGCAACCCATCTGACAGTTGTTGACATATTTAATTCTGGACCAAAGCGGTGGAGCGACCGATGAACAGACAGACATTGCCATCCCTAGCTATAAAAACATGACCAAGACTGTTTCCTCGGGAAACCCCACAGTCTCACAGTATCACGGTTACAGAAGTCGGCAAAAATCCTTTTTTTCAAGAGTGAAACCGATTGCAGTGGAAACAGACGACTTTTCTTTCTCTGCCTCCTCCATCAAACGGGGCTCTTTGTCTTTTGCTCGGCGGAGCTTCCACAGTTCTTCCGGTTGTTCCACCATGTTCTCCATGGGGATGGCAACCAATAGCTAGCGGGTAAAACGCAAGCGCTCTCCTTTACTTTATTGAAACAAGTACTCAGCAAGTTTACCACAGCTTGTGCATGTATTTATACGGATGTACAAAGAGAACAGTAAAAGCTCCATCCTCCCTCTGTTTTGGTTGCAATGGTTGACGCACTTCCTTTGTGTCTTTAACACAACAGAAACGCCGATGGTGTCGTTATTCTGTAGCCATTACATTGTGCAATCCAGCCCCTTTGTTCGTGTTTTGTCTATTTCTTCATTCATTCATTGAGGCCAAGTGCTGTGTTTGGCCAAAATTAAGAGGAAATAAGAGGAATAGTTTCACCCCGCTGGGAAATATTGGTTTTAAATTGCATTTAAATAAGAGTGCAATCAGACACAATATAGGGATTAATAAGTCATTTCGACACACACACACACACACAAATGCACAGGCACAAACACACATTATTCACCACACATCCTCTATCTCTTTGGGCACTGATGGTATCATCATCATCACATCACTCACGCTCTTCCTCACTTGACTGAAAACACAATTGGATGCCGTGCATAAGCGAACATGTTTGTGCGTAACACTCATTCAGCCACAGAATAAAAGATCATATTCTATACTGTGTCGCGTTTAAGGAGCACGTTTACTCTGGCACTCTCGCCGCTCTCGGTTTTGTCCCGATCATGGATGCACACACGTGACGAAGCGGCGGAGGGGGTATCCCGCTTTATCTCGTCCGATGAGTTCTTTTAACACCAATAAAGTGAGGAGTGCAACACGAGAGAGTGGACAGGATGAAAAGTGGGAGCGAGGGAAGAAAGCAGGAGAAGACGGAATGTCTTTTACACCAGATTCAACTTGGGTCTTTGCGTTTGCATTTCTTGCCGCAGCTTAAACTCAGTCATATTCCTTTTTTTTTTTTAATTTAAATATGGGCTATTTAGCATTAATCAGATTGCATTTGCTCAACTGCGGTGGACAGATCTCCAATAGCTGAATTCATTACACGGAGGCCCGATAATAAAAGCAAACTTTTGCCGTATACAGCAGCACAGCATTGATTTAAACAGTATTTTTGGCAACACAATAAAAAATCTCTCTTTTTCTAGACATTATTGCTTTCTCTGCTTCTGTCGCTGGGTCTGCGCGCACACATGCATCAGAGCTGAAGACAAGAATGGAGAAATATGTGCTCGAACACTGTGGTTTAACCCCCTAACATTGTTATTATTTGCTGTTTCAATGCTATTAAACTCCCTAACCTTTGCTTATGCGACTGAGTTTTTTGGCAGGACGTATGCAGCTCGTGTGTGTTTGTGTGTGACCATATTCTTCTTATTTGTGTTCCTTTCCACTCCCTACACCCAGGTCAAAGTCATTCAGTCTTTAAATCCATGTTTCCTCTCAGCCTTTTGACCCGTCACACTCACCACATGCTGCACTGGGGAGGCCAAAGCCATCCATATTTCAGCCACGGCCATCCATAATGGAGGGAGTTTAGAGCGCTCCCATTTAACATGCTAGGGTCACCCAGGCACGTACAAATGTATGCATGTGTGTGTGTGTGTGTGTGTGTGTGTGTGTGTGTGTGTGTAGAAGTCAACTGTGAAGAGTCCAGGGAGGGTCGTGCACATGCACAGTGTATTACAGTCCAACGGTGTGTGAGTCTTATCTTCTCATGGCCCACACACAGATACTGGTTGATGTCCTGGCTATAAGAGATTGCATGTGCCGTGCGCCACCGCTGGATGGATGCTTCTTTTTTTTTTAAGATAGCGATCACTTATTTATAACCGTACTTTCACTATGCGACTTTAACCAAAAGCCTGGTAATGTTTTACGCTTGCTGCCAACACTCTCAACTCCCACTTAAGCTCTTTTACTGCTACCTGGAATAATACGGCGATGAATAATGTTCCTTTCAGCAGAAAGCGCTTTCACAGGTACATATAATTCCTGTGGTAATGTCGCATGTTGCTTGCCAAACCTTTGAAAATGCCTCATAGAATGCCAAAAAAAGTAGAAGTGTAAACATTACAAATCCTCGCTTTTCAGTTTTGTGTCTCCGTCTCTTGTGCTAAGTAGTTACCGCTGGTGAGTGTTTTTTTTTTTTTTTTTTACAAGAATTACAAGAGAGCCAGGATTAGTTCCCCCAAAAGAGAAGCAACAAAGTTTAGTGTGTTTGTGGTGGTGGTGGTGGGGGGTAAAGTGCGACTTTACTTTCTGTCAATAATATGTGGACATGTGCAGGGCGTTCACTGTGTTTCATGGCTCATGCTGCCGTCTCTCTCTCTCTCTCTCTCCTCCTGAGGCTGTTCCGTGGCTCTGACAGGTGCCCCATGACAGACGTATCGCCTCCGAAAACTGGAGGTCTGATCTGACCACAGAGCAGCGTTTACCTCAACTTTAACAAAATGCTGTATTTCAGCGACATGTCGTCGTTTCTGTTTGTGTAGACGGAGAACTTTTGCGTGAGATGCGAAACGGGTGTGATTCGGCATGTTATTTCCTGAGTGCACCATTCTCATAAGTATGTGTGTGTGTGTGTGTGTGTGTGTTTGCAATCCACCTGGGAGTGAAGATAGACTAGACAACACCATCTGTATTTAAACTATGTTGCTGACACCAAAGCCGTCAGCACCCTGTCTGTGTCAACAGCGATAGGAATCAAACCGCACTGCCTTGTCGCGCTTTACAATATCCGAAACACTGCAGATGTACATAAATACCAATGTCTATCTGCATTGTGCTGTTGTTAATAAACTCATCAGGGCCCTTGGCAGTTTGTAAGTTGCAAAATGACATTGGGAAATCACTGCATGTCGAGTTTTTTAGATTTCTGCTCCCACCCCAATACCATGGGGGTGAATGAAATTACATTTTTTTTTTTTTTACATTACAATCGTGTGACATCTACAAATGTTAAGTAATATTCATCTTTTTTTCTGTGAGACGTGGACAGATCCTATGTTACTTTCAAGCGGTCTTAGCCTTAGGTAACCCATTACGTGAACTGCCGTTCCTCGGTTACACCATGCAGATGCACAATACCATGGGGGTGAATGAACTTACACTTTTGGCACTCACTGTAGTTACGTTTGTGTAAAGTTCAACAGCAACATTTAATTCCAGAAACATTGACCCACTACTGTGGATAATCCACAGAATATCCTCCCAAAAGTCTTCACTGTGATTATTTCTTTAGACATTTTTTCCAAGTAGTTCCAAATTCCCAGTAGTTCCATCGGGGTGGTGGCACAAATCTGACGGACGAGCAGCGATTTCTGTAGTTGCTCGCGAAACAACTCCTGTGAGCTGTGTCACACTACAAGCTAGAATCTGATAGAAAACTTTGGCCGTGTCTCTGGTTTCATTACCATTTTATGTTCTACCATCTGTCCGATGAATGCAAGCATTGTTGCCCATATGCAAAATATGTCTGATGATCCTGGAAAGAACCCAGTCCTTTGATAAAAA
Organism: Enoplosus armatus; assembly: GCF_043641665.1. Lineage (NCBI taxonomy): Eukaryota > Metazoa > Chordata > Actinopteri > Centrarchiformes > Enoplosidae > Enoplosus > Enoplosus armatus. Next base: position 3,676,912 of record NC_092189.1, read on the forward strand.
GTCGTTTCAAAAGCACATGATCATGACAAGAAAGAAAATCGAGCTATTATTACCTTCAATCTGCAAAGGTGGCTCTCAGACAAAAGCCCCTCTTGCAGGACAATGGCAGAAATACTCAATATGATCTCCTCTTCCACGGCCTTGAAAACGGGTCGGCGCAGCAAAACTACAATGGAATCATAAGTCTTCCGCCTACATTATTTATGATGGTGAGGAGATTGCGTTATTAGAGAGATTCCACAAGCTGAGAAGCAGGCTGCCTTCCAAAGACTGGGATGGTTACAAGTAGAAATTTGGGATTGAAATGATTTTTTAGATTTCACAGAGCAGACGACTACCTGGCACTATACGCCCCAACACACACACACACACACACACAAACACACCACGGACCCACTGCTTCAAAGGCAGTAGACTTGTCATCACTCACAAGTTACTGTGTCGAGCTAGAGCCATGAGGCGATCAGCTTATCTTAGCACAAAGACTGAAAACAGGGGGAAACCGCTGGCCTGGTTGTGTTCAAAGTTCCAAATTCTGCTCGCGAATCAACACATTGTGTCTCATTTGTTTAACTTTAACACAATCACACACGTGAGGATAACGGTGAGTGGTTTGATGGGGAGTTATGTTCCATAACTACTTCTGCCAGCCGGGAGCAGAGACTTCCTGGAGTCGATTTGTCACCGTGACTTTGATAATTACGATGTGATAATTAGTGTGTCTGTAAGGGGATATGTTTAAGTTATGGAGAGACCCAGGCTAGCTGTTTCCCGCTCCCGCTCTTTATGCTAAGCTAAGCTAATCAGAAACATTTGTTTGCAAAGCCAGGGTACAAATAAATACAAGCAGTCCAATGCATTGCTGTTATGGAGACTTTGAGACCATATTCCAGAATGACAGCAGCCACTGCAGCTGGGCGACACGCCTTCGTCCTCCTGTCGTCCTCCAGTTTTCCCATTCCTCCCCCCTATTGTCCCATCATGTCCCTCTCACTCCCTTTCTCTTATACCTCAGCTTTTTCTCACGAGCTTCCCGTAACACATTTCATCTCTCTGTCCCTGCTCGAGAGAGGAGAAGACATAAAGAAAACAAAACAAAAAAAAAATAAGGACCTATTGCCGGCGAGATTGAAGGACGGAAGATAAAGACTATACTTTCGTTGAAACTTTGATAATCCCCGCAGGGACACCGAGTGCTGCTGTAGCAGAGGGTAGAAACAGACAACAAAAGTGTTAGTCAGACAGTTTTTACATGTCATTTACATTGGAATTTTATTCTTACTGACAGATTTACAGGTTGTAAGGGGGTGTGCGTCCATGCTTTGCTATTTAGCTCTTTTAAACGTAGAAAAATATTTACTGCGCACACTCATCTGCGCCTCATTCAGACTTGTGACTGTTTGTCTGATTTCTACCAGGGCTACATTGATCTCACCTCATTCCGTTCCTTTCAAGGCTCTCAATGGTAATCCAAGGTCAGGGCAGGTTCTGTAATATATAATGTTTACATCATTTTGGCAGAATCAGTGGCCAGTTCCCCGTAACACATAATCACTTCACCTATTTCCCCACACATACCTCCTCTCTAGCTATGCTTGTTACTGTGGACATATGTGGAGTGTCATCTTTCTTTTTCCAGAAAATAGAAAATATTCAACTTCTTTTTTTTTTTTTTTTTTTTTTTCTCCTCTGTGGTTGGTTGCCACTGAATAAATATGGGGGAGTCATTGCCAGCAAGCATTCCACAGAAGATGATGTGCAGCAGGTGGCCAAACACATCATAAACCCAAACGAGGCTGAGATTTTGATGAAATTATGATATAACGCGGCAAATCCTGTTTCGAATTTAGTACCCGAAAGATATTTAATTGCGCATTTCACATAATGATGAAGTTAGCAAAGCCAGAGACGATCGGTGCTATTTACAAGGGCTCTCAGTGTTGAAGCAGAGTGTCGTATCAACAGCAGAGACCTTGCAGCCTTAGAGTTGCAATTTCTCTATTTCAGCCATTTAGCTGTCACTCTTCGTCAGAGCCACTTAAACGGAGTGCAAAGAATGGAAAACCATCAGCATTGCAAACAAGGGGTCACAGCCACTGTGGTTAGATAACAGATGTGAATGGCCACATGTTCTTGGACTGATGGAAAAGATGGAAAATGTGTGGGTTTTTTTTCCTCTCTCTTTCTCTCTCTCTTTCTACTGGGCTGTTAAGCTCAAGGTGAGGTTTGTCTAACAAGGTTTTAAGGCCCATCAGAACAACGATTCACGCCGCCAAGGCTCTACTGTTTGCAATGAGTCACCATGGATACAAGTCGTATGTTTCATGGATAGTGTACGCTGCAGTTTGCCTTGGCAAAAATACGTTGTTTGTCCGTGCCCTCTTGACAAGACACAGAAGCGTTCTGACCTGACGCCCCACATCTGTCTCTTTCGCTGCTAAATGCTCCATTATGTTCATCATTGTGTCGTTTTTTTTTTTTTTCAGGCACTTACTGAAAGGCGATGCGTCGCGCCTTGGCTGTTTTACAGAAGTCAGAGCCCCGTGCTCATTAGGAATGCAGTATTTCACTTTTGCAAACATTAAAACTTGAGTTTGCAGTTGAGAAAAGTCCCCTTTGGTGACACTCTATACGTGTGGGCCTGCATTTCAAATGTGCAACGTTTGTTTTCTCTTCATACTTCATTACAATCGTGGGCCATCTACAGATATTAAGTAATATTCACCTTTCAGTTAATCATCTTTTGCGAGACGTGGACAGAGCCTATGTTGCTTTCAAGCGTACTCAGACTTAGGTAACCTATTACGTAAACTGCTGTTCCTCAGTTACACCATGCAGATAGTTTTGGTAGTTAGCAGATTTCTGCTCCCACCACAATACCATGGGGGTGAATGAAATTACATTTTTTGGCACTGACTGTATTAAAAGGTTACATTTGTAAAGTTCAACAGCAACATTTCATTGCAGAAACATTGACCCACCACTATGAATAATCCACAGAATATGCTCCAAAAAGTTTTTTCCAATTAAGTAGTTCCAAATTCCCAGTAGTTACATTGAGGTGGTGGCACAAATCTGACGGACTGGTGGATATCTCAAAACCTATCCCAGTAAAACCAAAGCTTTCCTCTTTGGTAAATGCCACGAGTGCAAGTCAGAAAATCTGAGATGGCAGCTGACATGACAGTCGTAAGCAGCAGATGGAGTCTGCCCAGTGTGCATTGAACTACAGATGCCTGTAAACTCTCCATTATTCTGAGCATTTTCAGGGCTTTCAGTCCATGCCAGTTTAAAGGTTGAGCTTGACAGTTCACTCTTGACCTTGGAAACAGCAGCTGGGGGACAAAAAACAAACAATTTCAACTGAAGGTCCACTTCCTTGCTTGTTGTGGAGTTTTCAGACGTAGACGTAGCACATGGTCTTCATCAGCAGATGGAGTGTGCTCAGTTGTCGCGGAACTGCAGATGTTTAAACGTTTCCATTATTCTGAGCATGTTTAGCGCTGCTTTTACTGCTGTAATAACAATTTGGGTGAAGTGACCCTTCATATCATGATGGTGTCAGATGGTAGTAAGCCGGCGTATCGAGACAGAACTGCCAAAATCTTGTACTCTTTAGCAGCGAGAGGCCTTGAGTAGCAGCATTTTCTGTAGTTACTCGCTAAACAACTCCTGTGAGCTATGTCACACTACAAGCTAGAATCTGATAGAAAACTTTGGCCGTGTCTCTGGTTTCATTACCATTTTATGTTCTACCATCTGTCCAATGAATGCAAGCATTGTTGCCCATATGCAAAATATGTCTGATGATCCTGGAAAGAACCCAATCCTTTGATAAAACGTTGTTTCAAAAGCACATGGGCATGACAAGAAAGAAAATCGAGCTATTATTACCTTCAATCTGCAAAGGTGGCTCTCAGACAAAAGCCCCTCTTGCAGGACAACAGGCAGAAATACTCAATATGATCTCCTCTTCCACGGCCTTGACAAACGGGTCGGCGCTGCAAAACTACAATGGAATCATAAGTCTTCCGCCTACATTATTTATGATGGTGAGTAGATTGCGTTATTAGAGAGATGCCACAAGCTGAGAAGCAGGCTGCCTTCCAAAGACTGGGCTTGGTTGTTTTACCCTGAGTGGCTTGTTAAGGATTCATAGGAGAAGGGGCCAGGGCTGAGAGGCACTGTTTGCTATTCGATTTGACCTTCAGATTTGCCAAATCCCATTTGTTATGGGGCTAAACACTGATAGAGATGTATTCCAACCAAGTACCACCCCCTCACACACACACACACACACACACACACACACCAATCCAATCCACTTAAGAGACTAAGGCTCTTATGTAAAATTCTTAAATTATTCATAAACATGCATTCATTCTGACTTGTACCTTTTTGAATTAAACTAAATAGATGGGTGTGTTTTGTATGTGTGTGTGGGCACGTGGGCGAATGGGGACATTTTTACAATTTGTCACACTTTAAGCATGTAATCACTTTAATATCGTATGAATTTGTAACCTGTGAGCTGAGCCCTAATTATAGAGGCATTGAAGAAGGTCTTAAGTGCACTCTGAATAGGAATTATTACACTGTGACATGTGCATGAGCCATTAGTTCCCTTTATGACCCGGGGCAGCAACAGCTAAAACTCTTGGGGCAGGGTAAATGAATTAATGTTACTTGTTGCTTTACTACAAGCTGATTGCGCTAACAGACATAACAGCGTTGTCGTCGTAGCCATGTTGAGTTTGGCAAATTATCCAATATTAAGATTGGTGAAAAAACTGACAACCTTGTTTTCATGACAAAGTCTGTGCAGACTAGAAAGGAATTATATCGTATAACTATATACTATTATAGCTTTGAGAATAATTACACACTCTCTTTACAGCTCGAAATGAGAAAATGGAAAAGGTCAAGTGTTTCTGCTGCAAGAGTTTCGAAAGAAAATGTAGGGGTTGTGTAACCTCAGTAGGACTCAAGTAAATAGAAGTAATTGGGCTCGTGACAATGTGCAAGTGCGTGGTTACGCTTTAACAGCTACTCCTCACATGACGTCGCAACCTCGCTACATCCTTACGTATGCGTATTGTTTGCCAAGCGTTGTTCACACCTCGGAATTAGATGTTAAACCCCAAGATCTCATCGTTTCCAAAGACACCCAACATGTCAGGTTTCTTCTGTCAAATGCGTTTGAAATGATGCAAGTCTGAAACGTGAATCGAGTTTGAAGTGTTTGACCTGTAAGCACTTTTAGGCAAATTGGTCACATTACAGCTTAAAAATGACGGTGTTGTCTGAGACACAACATCACATTGTCATTTTGTGGTTTACGTCTCTCTCAATCACTCTCTCATTCTCACGCACTCTTGTCTTTAAGTCGACTACAAAGCATGGTTTGCTATGCAATAAACGTAACATGACATGTCCGTCCTTAATCCTAATATTAACGCTGAAGGTTCCCATTACTTGCTTACTGTGTGAATGTAGCTATACCCAATTTGTATTGTATGGCCTGAGGTTTGTGTTTGACCAGTGAGAGACGTTTGCAACCGCTAGTTCCTGGAGCCATCGGAAAAGTGAAGAGGGGACCAGGAACTACATTTGGTTCCTCTGGTTGAATTGCAAGTTAAGTTAAAAAAGGGTTACTGTGTCCCTGGCACAGTTCCTGTGGTGGGAATGAGCTGCTATTTAGCCACTTGAGAGATCTTCTGGTGATCTTCTGCACAGAAGAACCCGTCCAACCGGTGACTCTCAGACCAGCCCGGCTAGGGGACCAAACCATGGTCATGTGACAGAACAACAGCCGTACTATGGCTAAATTGGGTGAAGCGTGAAGAAGAATGAACACCTCTTACCACTAACTAGCAACCACTAGCAGCTACACTATCCACTTTAGCAAGCGTAACCCCCGACAAATGATATGTATAATGATATATTACATGTTAGAACCAAGCATAGACTCAACATGCGTGTAAAGCTACGTTCCTAAAATGGTTCCTGGGCTCCTTGAAAGGTCCCTACGCTGGAAATATTGAGTGCACGTTATGTCGGACCTCGGGCTTATTCCTTGCTGCAGGAACCGTTTGAAGTGTGTCACGAAATGAATCTCGGTTCAACTTCATCGTGGCAGAAACGGCTGTTGCTTTTGGCAGAACTGTTCACGGCGAGTCACGGATGTTTTGATCTGGTGCGCCACGTGAAAGGACGAGATCCAGCAACTGGAAAACTCGATGATGCGCTGTTGCCCGACCGCATGCCTCTTCCTCAGCACTCCAGCAAAACGTCATCTCCTCCTCTTTCGGCTTTTGCTTGGCAGATTAGACGGCTCAGTTATGAAGTTTATTCCTCCAACAGAGGAATACTTTGCGTTGTTTACAAATTGCAACCAGGTATTATTGGCACAGCAACACGTTTGCTCCTAACGGGGGAAAGCAAAGCAGTATGGGAGGGAGTGGAGGGAGAACGAGACAGAGAGGAGGAGGGTGGGAGGAGAAAGCGAGATGGAGGAGTGCGGAGCGAGTCAAGTCCGCTGTCTTTCTAGGGATCCTCTCTGAACACGGCTCTGCTGGGAACACGTTAAAAGAAGTTCTCTCACTCTGTCAGTCTGGGAAGCTTGCTGTGTTGATTTCTGCCAACTTGTAGGATTCTCCCATGTCCTCTCATTCTCTCATTCTTTCTTTTCTGTGTGTGTGTGTGTGTGTGTGTGTGTGTGTTTTTTTTTCCTCCACTCCAGTTCCTGTTTGTTATCCAGACTCTCATGCATAAAACATGGCGGTTTGAAGTACCTAGAGCTGCGCGCATCACGGGGGAGAAGCCCAGCATCCAAAATTCTTATCCTTACCTTGTTTATTGTCTTCTGAGAGTTTGTTCAACTTGTATAAAATATTCTTAACGGCTTGAATTTTTTTAAATAACACAAGAGACGTGATATCAGGTAGCAGAACACTGTGAAAATATCATTTTTGGGACTTCTGTATTGTCCCAAGGTCAGTGTTTGCCATCCAGTCTAAGCAATTTATAAGCAATTCAGACTTGTGATTTTGTGGAAAAGCTTTCATTCAGTGCTGTCAGCTAGTTTGACAGAATGGTTTCAGACACATAAATTCAGCTAAAGCCTGACTGGTTCCAACAACACGCATGGAGAATAAACCGAAACCCGCCCAATTGCACCTCTGCAGTGGCTCGGCTTTACTTAAGATGCCTCAGTGACTACCATTAAAAAATCGCTTTCGTAATACCCATGTTGTGTTTTTGTGAACCTGAAGGACACATAACTGTGTACAAAACATTTCTGTTTGAATCAGTGGAAACAGTGGGAAAGCCCCATTTGCGCGTCACGTGAATTTCCTCCTCGTGTATTAACATAATATGACGGGTGAATTCAGTGAGGAATGGCTTTCCTTATATCTATATACAGTATGTAATCACAGCCGAGGGACTGTGGCACGCACTTCAACATGGAAAATTATTATTTCCAATTATGTGAACGTCCAATACATCGCAGAGTTTTTCTAGCCTGGGAACCAGCTCATGTTTCATTTGCTCTGGCAGATGCGTCGGTTTCAGCGCCATTTGAGGCATTTTTCCGTAAACAACCACGATGGCTGCCGCTGACGTGGAACCGCCTGTATGGCGTCAGCACTGAACGAACCGGACGGTGCCAGACGTCTGTGTATTATGTTGCACCAGAAGGCGTAAGAGCTGGATATTAGAACTAGCTGGCCGAGCAGCCTACCATTACGTAACGCTCCGATTCCCCAGAATGACGAGTTTCTTCACAAACTTGGAGGCAGTGACATGTGGGAAACATTCTGTAGATGAGCAACATAACCTCCTTTGCAGACAGGCATGCAGTATTTACCAAATAATGTGCACAAGAGCAGAATATGAGGAAAAAAAGTCCCACGACAAAAATTGCTTGCACATAACTGTAAAATTGTCTTGTGGAACAAAAGTGCGATTGCTGCAGACATAGTGGTCATAACTGTCCCCTTTGGAGACACATGGGACTTAAAAAGACAATCATTTACAATTTACCCAGACTCGCCCGGACCTCAACGACTTCTGTCATTGTCCAAATAATAACTGTTCTCTCCCTGAGGTAAAGGCAAAGGTGCCTTTTACCCCCCCCCCCCCCCCCCCCCCCCTACACACACACCATCTCGCTTGCAGCTCACGCACAGCTCCGCTATCTTCACATGCTGGACCAGTACACATCTCTGAAGCTTTAAATTTACTTGCAAATGTGTTTAAATGCTGTATTTATTGACACAGACACAAAAGTGTTTTTCTTGTTTCACGATGATGCCACTTCTCCTTAGTCCGTGAAGCAAGGCAACTACTACAGTTTTGCATCTGCTAAAACACACAGAAACAAACGAAGACGAAACAGCTTCCAACGGAAAATTTGATACGCGACGGAGCCGGGGCGCGACCAGATCGTAGTCACACCCCATCGACATGAGGGCATAGGTAGGATAGCTGGACGTACAAAAGGTCTGAATTTGACAGTGGTTAGACTCGCACATTTCTTTCCTACCAATACACTGTGGCCACTGAGAATTCTGGTGTTTGTTTGCAGTTCTAAATGAGTATTAAACTGTAGATTAAGATGGCAACAGTGAGGCTCAGCCAAAGAGCTTAGCGCTGGGTTTATTTGTGTATCCACCGACGGCCGAGGAACAAAACAGATAAACAGAAATGTTTCACGTTCGCGTGAATCCGGATCAGCGAGTCAACAGTCCGAGCGGGAAAGAGAGGACTTTTGAAAATAACGTCAGCCGCGGTGAAGCTCTGCAACGCTATCTCCACTGGAAAGACCGTTTTAATAATGTGTCCTGGTAATAAGCTCTGTTCTCTCTCTTTCTCTCAAAACGTGTCTAGATGGCAAAACAACTCCCGAGTGCACACCTGGGAACACCCTCCCTGCTTAGGTAGGTGTTGTGCAATGCAGGCGGCAGAGATTCTGAGGCTCAGGAACTACATTTGATCATTCTTGAAAGGGAAAAGCGAGATCATTATGAGGGCCTGCAGAACCTTAATCATAGCAGTGCATCGTGCTGTATGTTGTTTTCAGAGCTCCCGATGCACTAGTGTACTTAGCGGGGAACTGTTGGTGTGTGTGTGTGTGTGTGTGTGTGTGAATGAGGAGGTGCACTTCTGATGGAGCACCCATACGGGGATATGCACGTTTACGATCTGTATCCGTAGCTGCAGGTGCACGTAATATACACTGTGTATAGGAGTGCAGGCGTGTGACACATTTGAACTGATGAAGTCATGTGCACGCGTGTATGCATATGTGATGTGTGTGTGTGTGTGTGTGTGTGGCCCGTGTAGTGCCTCAATTAGCTGAGGTAATGGTCTGAATAATGATGTTGCTTTTTTTGCCATCTGGCCCTGTGGATGCTCACTCTGCTCTGTTGTTTCTAAAATACACAAGGGAACACTGGGGCTATCTATCTTTGAGTGTGTGTGTGTGTGTGTGTGTGTGTGTTTACCTCCTGTCTGATGAATGATTGCTCTGCTTTTCTTTCTTTGATCAATCTGATTTGGAGCAATGTCGCACGCTGGATGAACTTCACCGATGCAGTGAATCTGTTTTAAATCCGTCTTTTTCTAGTGTTCTCTGTGTTTCTTTCTTTCTTTCTTTTTTTGCCATCTGGCCCGAACAGTTTTTTTTTGCACTCCTGTTCGAACCCACATCCACTGATCTGGACCGCAAAGCATCGGCCATTTTAAATTCCCTCGCTGTGCAGAAACTGTTCAGTACGAGTACAATTTACCGTCTCGGTTGACTGGGCTTCGCTTCAGCGAACAGTGCGCAAGTTCTCTGATGGTGATCTAAATCTCAAGCAGACGCATTCTCACACAGCATTGTGGGTATTCAATATAGATCTCATTACGGGAGCGTTCAGACATTCCAGTTAAAAACCCAATAAGTGGGTTGAATAACGGCACACTGTATGTTCCCAACTCCCCTCCCAAGGAAAGAGACAATGCCGTCATTTTTCCACCCTTGAGAATAACTAACAGGTTTTGGGCAGTAAAGTACTTGAAGCATGCTTTTTGGATATTTCACATTCAGTGCATGTTCCCAGTTTGCACTCCAAAATATCTATAGTAGCTTATTCAAAGGCCAATATTAGTCCGCACGTTCATCACAGCATTTTCCTATAATCCTTGTGGAGTCATTAAATCAGCCTTTGTTCACTGAACAAAAAGCTGGCGCTGCTTAAACTCAACATTTTGTCTTTTCCTTTTCTTCTTTTTTTTTTTTTTTTGGTAGGATCCAGTTAGATTGTTTCTGCAACAACCGAATCCTTCACCCTCAATCCTCTATTCTTCTTCCTCAGTTTTTGTCCCCAGTTTTCTGTCAACATGCCAAAAGCCATTAGGACGGGACCAAATTTCATTTCTTGCACCTGGAGACGGCCGTCAATAAGGCCATTACTGATAAGTGTCTCTGTTGTCCCCTGTACTTCCTGCACAAAGCCCCCCCCCACAAATGAGAGTCCAACAGAGGTACCACTCCTTTACAGATTTTCCTCACATTTTTACTCTCTTAATAGCTTGTATTTTTATAAAACACAAGTAATAAATAAAACCAAACACTTCCTGCACTCACAGCTGGAGAAATGAGGGGCCTCTGTGATCTTTGAATTGCACCAGCGGAGGTTCTCAATGTAATACCAACCTTAAGAAACCAGCCTTGATTAGAATCTGATCTTGTGAAATCAGGATAATACCCACCCCGAGGAACTGGCCTTTTTACAGTACGATAATGAATGAATGAAGGCGGCTGATTGCTTAGGATGGGCGCCTACTGGTTTCCCTCTGTAATGGAAATCCTCATATCTTGTCGCCCATTTACAGAAACAAAAGGATTTTTCACTGAAATAATGGAACATTTCACACAAAGTGAGGTGTCGTTTTTTTTTCATCTCATGATGTTAAACTAAAAGAGACCATTTGACAGAAAACCTCAGTTAGCTCATGACTTCCTTTGTCTACCTTTTCAACTCTGAACCTCTCCTCTTTCCGCCTGAATGTCTTCGCTGTCAAACTCGATCGACTCAGAGAGACATTGTCTTCTCCCCCGTCACAGGCCCACTCCACTGAAATGATTGTCCGTGCAATCATTTACCCCATCAGCTTTGAGAAATGTATTTTCTCTCCCCTCCATTGTTGTGCGCTGCACTTCTGGCCTCTAGATGTCCGTTGCTATGAACTCAATTCTCATTCTATTTATGGAGATGCCTCTGTCACACAATGAATCTGCCTTGATATGAACACGAGTACCCTCTGGTCACTTGACTAAAGCTCTAATCAGAATGCAGCTATGATTGGCCAACAGTGAGTGCCATTCAGCCTTGTTCTTGCTGAAAGGGTAGGGAGAGAATTACAGGGAGACGAAGACGTGGCAGGCTGGTTCTAAACAGAGGACTTGTTACGCACAGCAACAAGCGTAACAAGATTCGTAATGTTTTCCCCTCAGGATTTTGTGAGAGTGTGGTGGGTGGACCTGGGGCATGCTACCCTGGAGGAAAAGTTTGTACATTTTAAAGTTAGATGCATCAATCACTTTGAGAGCTAAATTAAGAGGCTAGATCTACGAAGAACGTTGTGCTCTAAGTCAACAATTTCAATCATAAACACATCTGTTGTATAGATATGAATAATATAGAATTGAAAACATTTCTGTCCTCGCCCACCTGTTGTGGGGGCCTCACTTTGGGCTCACTTTGTGTAGAAATTGGACCGGACAATCAGCTCCCAAAAACAGCTTTTTAAGGAACCTGTTGCGCCTGTATTCACAGAGCCTGGAACTAACGTTCTATATATCTCCCTCTAAGGCTATCGCTGGTAGGATAAAGAAGAAGAAGAACGTAGTCTGTGTTCTCACTGGGTCCATCTGGTACCACAAGCGCAAACGCATGCCCTCTTCACGAGATGAAGCAATAAGGGCTCCATGTCCAGCCGCTGCGCCGTGCGTAATCTTTCACAGAAACAGTCACTAACTGAGACCCTTAGAGTCAGTCATTGTCCATAACAACATAATCATGGAACACCGCCCTAATCCCAAGATTGTGGCCAGATATCACAAGTACATGGAGATAAAGATGGCAGTGGTGGGATTTGAACCCACGCCTCCATGGAGACTGGAGCCTTAATCCAACGCCTTTAGACCAGCCTCAGTCCCATGTGACATTTGCTTCAACGAGGGACAGTGTTGCCATTCAGCACTATTGAGCAGCAGTGTCTCACTTGTCTCTGCTTTAACAAGAAGTCATTCTAAATCATGGAAACATTCACCTTTGGCCACCACCACCGTAAAAATGTGCAGAATTAATCACTAATCAACTCTAGTCGATGATAACCCACAAAGACTTTTGCTTTTTGCCAAGGCTTGGCAGCAACAGGTTTATGTGAAAGTTCAAGGACTCAACCTCAGTTTCTGTCTCTGGAGACCCTTAGAGTTCTGAATGACATCTTCCAGTTTCCTACCTGATGGCCAGATATTCCAAGTATGTGGAATTAAAAGATGGCAGCGGTGGGAATTTGGACCCACGCCTCCATGGAGACTGCATAATCGAGGCACAATGCTGCCATCCAGCGCTACTGACCACTGAGTGACACTAGGGGCAGTTTCACACTTGTCACTGCTTTGACAAGAAGTCATTCCAATTCATGGAAACTCAAACATTCATCTTTGGCCACCACTGATATCCAGTTCATGACCACCGTAACATTTTTCGTCAAACACTTTGCGGCATCAATCACCGACCGACTGTCATCAGTAATAGCCCACAAAGGCACAGTGGCTGCCTTTTACTTTGGCGAAGATATGGCGGCCTCAGGTTTACCTGAACGAACAAGTTCAAGCATGTGACGGGCAGCGGGTGGGAATCTAACCCTCACCTCTTCAGAGATGGCGCCTAAAAACAGTCAGCCGCACCACCAGAAAGGGGTCGGTCTTCAACTGCTGTGGTCTGCTTGGCAGTGGAACCAGAATTCACGGTTGACAAGGGAACTGTGGCGGCTTGGTGATGTGTCAGACACTGTACGACTTGCAGCTGAAGGATGTAAAACTTTCCAAAATATTACTTGATATTTGTTGTCATGACAAATAATTTGGACTGAAGGTCGCCACTAATGGTCACTTGCTTTTGCATTCTTTTCTTTTTTTTTTTGACATTTATATGTGCTTGAGTGTCTATCAACAATTGTAAACAGGCGTGAATCGATGTATTTCACACCTTGGACATTTTTAAGCAGATCTCCGTCTGTGGGAAAGGTTTTAGATTTGGATGACATTAAAAAAAAAAAAAAAAAAAGATTACAACAAATGAAGTAGATTTTGCTCGTATATACACAGCTTCAACAGAAATGAATGCTTCCCGCCGTATAAAATGCAGGTTTTAGAGAGAGTAGCGAAAAAACCACAGGCAGAAAGCAGAAGAGATTTAGTTCGGCAGTCAAATCAAAATCATTACACCTCTGGTGATGTTACCCAGTAGGACTCTAAATATGGGAAAGTCAAAATCTCAATTTCATTTCACTCCCAAGAAAATCTAGTCAAGTCAAACTATGCTTCATTTAAATAAAAAAAAACCATGAGCTAATTAATTCTCTCCCTTCCTTCCCTCTCCTTCCCTTCTTGAATTCGTGCACATGCTGTATACACAATTCAAACGGCTTTACGTCCGATTCCGAGCGTTTTTGAACCCGTGTATCAGCCTGAATATCGACAAGAAATATAGGCACATAAGTGTTTTTCTCAAATCCATTAAATAAAATTTGACTTTTACCGCTGGGGATGTTTCTGCATGAGTGGTTGTCGAATCCCCTTTCGTAGCCTGTCATGAGCTTCTGAATGTCCGTTAGCAGAGCAACGGGAGCGAAATAGGTGTCTGTGTTTTCTTCACGCTGTACCCCGAAAACTCTTTCAAGCATTCAGGCTGCTGCTGGGATTCAGTGGCCCGCTGATATATTCCAAATACCTGAGAACACACTCCACACATTATCCACGGATAAACGGAAGGAAGCCCAAAAGAGATGGACAACTCACTTTCTCCGCCTGTCTGCTGTGTGTGTGTGTGTGTGTGTGTGTGTGTGAGTGTGTGTGAGAGAGAGAGAGTGAGTATGTGAGACACAGAGAGGTTACAGGAAGTTTGTTAGGGCTGAACTAAAGACTGGGCTGGTGGTCACAAACACACACACACACACAATCACTCAATATATTCGCACCACTTTTTCACGCTCTCTCATGTAAATACACTGCTCACAAACATTTAAAGGAATACTTTTTTAATCGGAGTATAGCATCAAGTTAATTAAACTTCTGGGATATCGATCTGGTCAGTTAAGCAGCAGAGGGGGGTGTTAATCAGTTTCAGCTGCTTTGGTGTTAATGAAATTAACAACAGGTGCACTAAAGGGGCAACAATGAGACGACCCCCAAAACAGGAATGGTTTTCCAGGTGGAGGCCACTGACATTTTTTTCCCTCCTCATCTTTTCTGACTGTTTTTCACTAGTTTTGCATTTGGCTAGGGTCAGTGTCACTACTGGTAGCATGAAGTGATACCTGGACCCTACAGAGGTCGCACAGGCAGTCCAACTCCTCCAGGACGGCACATCAATACGTGCCATTGCCAGAAGGCTTGCTGTGTCTCCCAGCCACAGTCTCAAGAGCATGGAGGAGATTCCAGGAGACAGGCAGTTACTCTAGGAGAGCTGGACGGGGCCGTAGAAGGTCCTTAACCCATCAGCAGGACCGGTATCTGCTCCTTTGTGCAAGGAGGAACAGGATGAGCACTGCCAGAGCCCTACAAAATGACCTCCAGCAGGCCACTGGTGTGAATGTCTCAGACCGAACAATCAGAAACAGACTTCATGAGGGTGGCCTGAGGGCCCGACGTCCTCTGTGCTCACTGCCCGGCACCGTGGAGCTCGATTGGCATTTGCCATAGAACACCAGAATTGGCAGGTCCGCCACTGGCGCCCTGTGCTTTTCACAGATGAGAGCAGGTTCACCCTGAGCACATGTGACAGACGTGAAAAGGGTCCGGAGAAGCCGTGGAGAACGTTATGCTGCCTGTAACATCGTTCAGCGTGACCGGTTTGGTGGTGGCTCAGTGATGGTCTGGGGAGGCACATCCATGGAGGGACGCACAGACCTCCACAGGCGAGACAACGGCACCCTGACTGCCATTAGGTATGGATAATTATAATTTCCATCAAACGATGTGGCATCCTTTGGTTCCTAACACATGACACAGTCCATTTCAGTATAGATATCCAGCATGATTTTTTTCCCATTGAGATCTGATGTGTTTTCAAACCGTTCCTTTAATTTTTTTGAGCAGTGTATAAAGATACCTACAAGTTACGTTGATATATTTTTCATACACTTCTCTCGCATACTTTACACACTTCTTTCTGCTCATACATGCAATGCCTTGAATTTCACATTTTTCTTCTGACTCCTTGATTCAGAATAAAAGTTTTTTTGTCGTGATTTTCTGTGTTAGTTCATCTAGAAACCAGACACAAGTCCTCCTCATGAAACGACACCACGATGGTTAAAGTTTGGTTGGATTCAGGCACATAAAGATCATGGCTTGGGTTCAAACATCTGCTTGTTTAAGGTTAGGAGACGAGCATGGTCAGGGATAAAAACCCACTAACGTTGACTGCCGTTGACCGAGATCTCCTGTTTAAGTCTCTGTGGGTCGTTGGAGGTCTTGGTCACTTAAATGTAGATGTGCTTTGTTTTTTTGGCATTTGCTGAAACAACTGATGCTGCTGTTTTTCTTGGGGAAGTCTTGCTATGATATGTGGAATAGGGTCTTGTTGAGTGGGGTTATCATTCTGACAGACCATCTAAAATGTTGAAACAACTTGTAATCAAATGATTACAATGTGACCGCAAAAAGGCATTCCATTACAGCATTGTTTTGTGTGTAAGAGCACACGCAATGTACAAGAAATGCAAATGAATCTGCAGCTCCCACCACTCTCGCAGCTTTGATTTCGGCTGCAGCAGGCAGCTGTTTCCTGTACGCGACCTGCTCAGCAGAGAGACACTGTTAGCGACTAGCCGGTGAACAGAGTGAATCATTTAGCAGCGAAAGAGCCAGAATCTCCCTGGGGAGTCGGTAGAGTTGGTAGAGAACAGAGCTGAAACACGGCGAATACTGGGCTTACATTCGCCAGGAGGCCACGAACACGACTCGGGATGAACGATTATGTGGCTCCGTAACTGCCGAGTGTGTAAATGAGCACACGTTCACCATCTCAATTTAAAAGGCGACGTGTTCCCAACTTGTTTCCGCCGCCTCCAAGTCAGCTGTTGCAGGTTTAACTATGAGCTCTGAGTTTCCTGAGTCAAAATTATCGATGAATTATGATTTCAGTTACACACATTGCTAATATTTTCAAGACTTTTCATTGTTGTGTTGCCTGTTGCACCAGTTGTTAAGTTAGGGTGCAAAGTCCCCACTAAACGATAGGATGAAACTACTATAGTTTCAGAATCAGAAATACTTTATTGATCATCGGGGGGGGGAAATTGTACAGTACCGGTGCTCCCATTCAAGAGTAGAAAGTAGCATAAATTAGAAATAAAAGTATGTACAAAATCTAAAAAATGAGAAATAGAAAATAAAAATATACACATTTACAGCATTTAAGTGAAAAATAAAAGTATAAAATATATACAATAGCTATATATATATATATATATGTGTGTATATGTATGTATATATGTGTGTATATGTGTGTATATGTATGTGTATATGTATGTATATATGTGTGTGTGTATATATGTGTGTATATATATGTGTGTGTGTGTGTGTGTGTGTATGTGTGTGTATATATATGTGTATATATGTATATGTGTGTATATATGTATATGTGTGTGTATATATATATATATGTGTGTATATATTTATATGTATATGTATGTATTGCACTATTGTGTATGACTATATATGTATTGCACTGACATTTAAGAATAAGTAATAGTGAGGTAGTACATGTAGAGGCAGGTCCAGATTTCCAGTCTGTGTCTGACACTCAGAGGGAGGAGTCGAACAGTTTGACGGCCACAGGCAGGAATGACTTCCTGTGGCGCCTTTGATACTAAAGCTGTGTTGATGTTTGGTTGCGCCATGGAGACGCATGCTTCATCTTAACTACACAGGCGTAAAGTCCTCACTAACCAAAACATTGTCGCAGAAAAATGATGTTTTCACTTTCCCTGGCCAATGCCGTGCTGTCTCTCATCCGCACTTGTCTTTGAACACTTGGCTTCTCAATAGGGAAGAGGCTAACTGCTAAAAATAACAACAAAAAGCTACCTAGACTCGGACAAAGCATCATATGACGTAGTCATATAGTGCTGATATGGCGATAGTGCCACGACTCTTATCGCTCTACACACAGTAGATTTATGCACTTGAATTAAATCACCAACCAAAACCTAGGGACGATATTGTTTGAGCCCATGATCAAAGCCTTATCGGGGGTCACCGCAATTTCTTGGGTTTCCTTTTTATTCTATGAAAGGTGTAAATTACAGCCCTGGTTTTATTTGTTTTGCTCGTGGAAACTCAGGTGGTGCTGATGCTCTTCATTACGTTGCGGTATTAAATTGTGCTCTCCCTCGTCAATACAACATCCTGCCATATTAAAATCAGCATGGTCGAGTGTGTGCATGCTTTCCAGTCTCAGTCTGTGTGTGTGTGTGTGTGTGTGTGTGTGGTAGTAGATTAGTCTACCAGTCATGGTTTTTGATGAGTGGACAGATGACAGCAAGTGTATGCATGTGTGTGTCAGTCATGCTTTCACACGAGAGCGATGACTGACAGCACAGTTTAACTCAATGGACGGCTCACAAGCCTTAAGCACATTACTGAATTAGGATGAAGAGGTTTTAATAAGATTGCTGCTAAGCCAATCTACTCATTTTCAATATGACTTGAAGGGCCTGCCAGCGGACCATAAAATAAGACACTGAAAGCTAGCCAGGAAGCTAGAACACAGACATAATAATTGTAAATAAAATGTTGGAAGATAACTGCTGTGTGACGTATTTAGAGTTGAGGGTTTTGTAATTGTTTTTCATTTTAGGCTTTTAGAGATTAGAGTCCACGGTTGTTTGTGTTTCTGCTCTATATAATGATCCGTAATTCAGGGGCCGTACAGTGCTGGAGCAATCCAGGTCGGCCAACATGCCCTAAAACGGGCTTTGACTCGCTCGAGGTGCCGTGTGTTAACTACTGTGAGTGCTGAGGCGGGCATTACTAAAACTGAAACGGGTGGCACCACAGAAACGCCTTCTTACGCAGAGATTAGGCGTCACTGTTTGTAGGCATCGACTCCAACTGCCAGTTGTTAACTGTCACACAGCTAACTGAACCAATGCTGCACGCTAGCTCGCTGGCATATGATTCCGCTCAGACTGGAGAGGTTGATATCTGACCGCGCACTTTGAAAATTCTGCTTGGTAAGCGTGTGGGTTCTTATTCATTTCACCTGGGAATCACTTTTTTTTTTAAGAATCCTACTTTTGTCTTTTTGCCTCCGCTTTTTGTAGTTTCAGGTTGACTTTCTCACCAAAATCTCTGACTGTCCAGCCACCGAGAGAAGATCTGCTCAAAGATGAATGACCAGTGCACGTGTTTCATGGCCCCGTCCTGATTGGCGGTGGTTGTTGGGGCAGTCAGACACAGCGGTTGTACTGGTTACGCTAATGAACGCTGTGGTAAACCAGTTGTATCACCAGTTGTGCCACAGTGCCTAACAAGCGTGTTGAGTGCATTTCATAAATTTGTTTCAAAACCTGCGTCATTTACATCCAAAATAAAGGGGTACCCAGTCTCAGCAGCATTTATCGGGGTACCTTCTAGGTGGGCCTAATCTTGAGGCCGTGTCTTGAACAGGGTCCTCCTGACAAAATCTAGAATGAAGACTTTTAAATGTGTGTTTTAATCAAGTTGCCACACAGCGAATCCCAGGCCAGGGTAGAATTACAGCATTAACAACACTGTACACACGGGATGTCTGCGTCTTGTGACACAGTGGTAACATGTTGGTCTGAAATCAGCCTTATGGTGGTTTATTTAAATCTTCCATCTGAAGAGGCAGGGTTTCTATATTTCTCATTCCTGAGTGCAAATATTACACCAGTCCAGGTAATGAAATATAGGTTTTCAGTGAGTAAATGTCCTTAAGTTCCCTTTCAAAGGCAAAACAGCCTCTGTGGCCTCTCTAATAGCTTCCACTGAATGATGTCGGTTTTTTTAATATAGACGTGATATTAATCCAGAAGCCAGAAAGAGACACAGTGACAAGCACAACAAACATTTATATTTCACTCTCAGACTTATCAGGTTTATTTTTAATCTATTCGAAATCAGGTCATTTTGCTGCAGTGACAGATAATTGCGCCGGTGTTTGGACAGGCAGGACTGATATGATAAGATGGTAATTTAAATGGGGAACGTCTGCAAATTACATTGCTTTTCACTGCTCCCGCTGACGCAGGTTCAGACCAAAAGCAAAAGGATTTCTCAAAATGTCTGGTCTTTCCAGTAAACACACTTGGTGATTAAAGGATTGGTTGCTTCTTTATTTTTTCAAATGTCCTTGCATCTGTTTGATCTGTTTTTGGCCCTGCGGCTCATAATTTGTTTTCTCCTGACAATTTGTATTTTTTCCTCTGCATTTCAAATACCCAATCTAGCACTCTATGCTCACACCAAAAGGAAGACGTGAAACGATAAAGTTTCAGAGGATTATTTTACTGTAAAATGTCCTTGCTGTAAGATCCAACTATATCAAGGACACTTTTACCCCAAACTAGAGCTAATGTGTTTCTTACATACATACGCAAGGAAAGATGAGTGGTCGGCATCTTTGTGAAACTTTGTGGAAGGAAAATGACAATATATAGGCAGCAGATTGAAATATCAATATTAACACTTGTGCTATAGTGCAATTCTTGTCGGGGGGGTTAGCTGCACTAATCACTGCGTAACAGGGAAGGGGTCGCTAGTAGTGACGAACCCACTATACACAACCTTAGAGACCAGCTGGTGAACACAGTGGGAGCGTTTAGCAGATAGTTGGCCAGGAACACAACCAAAAAAAAAAAAAAGGCCTTTTTTGCAGTGTCTGCTGGACGTGTAAATAGGCAAATGTTCTCCATAACGACTTGGTGATGACATGTCAGTGTTGTATTTACAGCTTTTTTTTATGCCGCGCCCAAGTGGTGCAAAAAAAAACAACAGAAACAATGAATGCAACTTTTTTTTTTGTTTGTTTTTTTCTGAAGTGATTTCTGAAACAGTTGATTAACCACCTCATTGGATCAACTGAATAGGCAAACCTACATTCAAAGCATGCTTTGTTCTCATTTCAATTTTGAAATTTCCAAAAGACAAATGCCGTCTGCAAGTAAGATACAAAGAAATATGAAATTCAAACAAAATGCATTGGTCCCGGGCATACAAGGTTTGCAGCAGAGGTTGTGTTACGTGAAGGACCAGTCGTAGATTAATGTCATACTTATTGGTCATCATGGTCATGCCATGAACCCAGAAACAGATTTAGAGGCATTCTTTAAAATGCTGCCGCCCTCAGACCATCATGGTCCAGTGTCACACACACACAGCAGAATTAAACGCACATGGTCATCTATACTCTTAACACGAGTGTTCACATGTGTCATCTTCTCTTTGCGTTTTGCCCCCCCCCCCGGTATTCCTCAGCATGTGTTTGTGCATGCAGACAGGAAAAACAGAAGGACACAGATCAGTATGCTTAAACACACGCTTGTGCTGCCTGTGCGTGCTTTCTGCCACACTCTGTGTGTGTGTGTGTGTGTGTGTGTGTGTGTCAGAAGAAAGAGGGTCTTGAGAAGCTTATCCCCCTCGACTTGGCTGCTTCAGTTATTGAAACTCTTTACAACAATAGGTTGGCATCCGAAAGGCGGAAATCTGCTGGAGAGAGACGCACTGTACCAGAATACCCTCGATTGCCACAGTGAGTGAAATGAGAGAGAGCCGCTTAAGCTGTTAAAGCTGAATGAATCATGTGAACGTCGTCATATTAGCAATGAAATGTCGGTCGTGAATATTGGACCGATAACGAATATAATAATGTACGCTCAGCTCAAATGTGTGCAAAGATAGTGAGAGCGCGTCACAAGGCCCACAGCATTTCAAAGTAGGCTCCAACAGTTCCATAGCAACGTTTAAATAAATCTGTTGTCAAATGTTATAGAGAAGAAGGGAGCTTACCGGACCTCCTCATCTCTGGCTTTCAGGCTGGCACACCCGAATCGCTGAGGGAACTGTTGGCGAACGAGTTGCATTGTGGGTAGCGTAGGCAACTGACCGTCCTGAATTCCGACATCGTTTCAGGAGTGAAATGTTAAATCAATGGTGTACACGTTTTAATAAAAGAAAGCTTTTTACGTCTGCTTTCCAATGTTTTTCTTTTAAGAAGTATAGACGTAGCTTTTATATATATATACGATGGGTATAAAGCGTAGTAATTTCTGATTGGCTGCCAGGTGACCATTCATTTTTAATAACACAGGTGTTGAATCGTAGTTATTGCGTCAGGATTCAATTCTACATAAGGAGCTACATAAGCTGAAGAGCTCAGAGCTGGCATTATTTGTGCAACCAGTTGAAATCATAGATAAAATAGCCTCTCGGTGAGAAATAGACAAATGTCATTTCAAACATGTTTGATAGTCGCGTGAATCTGGATGTCCGCATCGACTGAGGGAACCGTGGCTCCCACAGATTATGTCTGTATTCTACTTGCAGCAGCGAAAAAAAAACATTTATTCAAAACGGTTTGTCCATTTGCGCGCTGCCATTAAATTGATATTTTTTTTACGTGATTCATTTTTCATTTCATTTTTAGACATATTAGCAGCATGGCTACTTTGGTCACGAAACATCTCAACGACTACTGGATGGATTGACATGTACATGACATTCATGGTCCCCAGAGGCTGACTCCCAATGACTTTGGTGACTGACTTTCCCTCTAGCGCCTCCATGCAGTTCACATTTGTGTTTGTTGTCCTCGATGGATCGACATAAAATTTGGTCGACGTTTTGATCACGTTGGTGATCTTCTGACTTTTCATCTGGCACCGTCATCAGGTCAAAATTTCAGTCAGTCCAGCACTTTGGTTTGTGACCGAATACCTGCAAAACGAATGACGTTCCAATCGTGTTCTTTGTTTCGTGATGATTGGCGTGCGAACATGCTCCAGCAAGATGGTGAACATGTTTCACGTTATACCCGTTAAACAACAGGATGTTAGCTTTGTCACTATGAGCCCTTGTCTTGCATGCTGACATTAGCATTCAGGTCAAACCACCGCTGTGCCTACAAGTACAGCCTCACAGGGCTGCTAGCATGGCTGTAGATGTGTCTGTGCAAAAATACTAAAATATTATATTTATAAAAACTATTTTCTTTGGTTTCAATCTTCTGCGTCACAACTCACATTATGAATTTGGATCAACACCCAGCCATTGAAGCTCTGCCGCAGCTCATTGTTTTGGCAAGCTTAAAGCGACGCAGTCTCAGCAGGAGCCCATATTTAAGTGCAAAACGGAAATTAAAGAATTTGGTTCTCAATCAAAAGATGCACACTTAACACAAGGTGAGCAGCGAGGTGAAATTGAATCTGACAAAAGCTTCAGTGTTACTGCGTCGTTGGCTGTGAAATTCGATTTGCATAATATCCAAAACATTCAGAACACCAAAGAGAGGAGAGCTCCATCCAAGTAGAACAGCCCCGCACAAACCAAGACTCATTTCATTTATTTTGTGCGTGTATATATAGCTTTGATTTGCATTTATGTTTATTTAAGTGAAATGAAATATGATGAAACAAAGTCAGTGAACTTCCTCAGTGTGTGTGTGTGTGTGTGTCGCTTTTGAGGTTATGTCAGTGTGAGAGACCAGGGGAGAAAGAGACTGATTTTCAAAATATCTTTACCTTAACAACGTGACAGTGAGCTAAAAAAAAAAAAATGTCTCCATAAATGAAGCAAACATGACACCAATGTATCATTTTCAACTTCAGCATGACCAAAACAACACAAACTGGCATCATCTTGCCACAGGGATTAACGGAGCATCACTGCCCCGGATGCTTCTGTGATTACATGTCATTTACTGTTTTCTTATCATATGCAAAATAGAGCCGTAACCTTGCTCTAATGAAGAGTTTGAAGAGTTTGTCCCGCGTGAAAATAGAGGAGGAGAGAATGACGGGCTGGAGCTGGGAGTTGAGAGAGCTCACATTAGTTTTTGATGGGATGCTTTTGCAATGCATGCGTGAGTGAAAATCTGCAAGAGGGGGGGGGGGGGGGGGGTAACTCACAACAAACAGTCAAGGACACGATTCAAAGCAATGACACAAGAGTATTAGATTACATTTGATAGATAAATAGATCCCTGTGGAGGAGAGTGGGCTTCTGCAGCAGCAAATGTAATGCCAAATACATCAGTGAGTGTGAAAATAAGAGCAAAGCAAATAAAGGCGACAGAACTATTTTCAGCTACTATGTTACTTGTCATGTTTTCATGGCTTGTTTTTTTTAAAAGTGTTTAAAACGACTCTCAAGTGTCCTCAGTTCTCCAGAATAATTAAGGAATATTATTAATTGCGCCGGAACAGAGCTTCCATTAAAGGAGTAGTTTGCCGATTTCTGGCATTTCTGTTGGGTGAGAAGATTGATACGACTCTCTTGTCTGTACGGATGAGTGCTGCGTAATGGCAGGGTTGTGATGTCGACTCAAAATCAACCACGGTGCCCACATTCATGGCAACGAACACATCGCCTAGTGCAAGGATAAGATATGCCAGGCTTTGGATCACACACGATACTGGTTCATCATGGATCAATTCAGTGTTGGTTTTGGTCTTTTTTAGTGGGGTTTGTTGACAATGAACAAAAGAAAAAAGAGAAACATCCAGTTGCGTTCTTGATATTGTTTTAATGGAAATTCAACTTGGTTCCTTTTGTTGCCATTTTCCCCATTATTATTATTATTATTATTGTTGCTGGAATTGATAAAGTGACAGATTGGATGCTTGTTACAAAGTCATCACAAATTGTTCACCTCCACTGATTGGAAAGCAGTGTAAAGACGACCTCCAGAGGAAGTTTTTGGTCAGAAGTTTGAATACGTCCTTGTTTACGTGTCCTTGGCCTTGGACCATTCGGGGTTGTCCAGCTGTCTTGGCAGACCTTTGCAAAAGCTCCAGGACAGCTTCTGGCTTTATTTTGGAGAAACTACAGAACGGGCTGGGTCGGGAGCTGTTGCTGAAGTGGGCCTGTAGTTCTCATTGTCAATTGAAATTTGCATTGTTATAGCAGCATAGTGACATAAGTAAGAAAAACCAAGATATAATAAATAAAAACAATAAAGAAAAAAATAAAATAAAATTAGTTGCCTCTGTTGTTTCCTCTGCTTGGATGAATGGTGATGTGTTTTTAAGTGTGAATATCAGACAGTTGATATAAGGTTTGCAGAAATCCACTCTCCTGCATCCCCAACCTTTTTGACTGTGTGACCATATGTGTCCATATTTGTAACTCTGTGAGGTTCTGTCCTGGGTCCTATTTAGGTTCCCTTATTATGCTGGACTTTGGCAGCTCATTAGTCATTTTAAATACATTTTTATGCTAAAAAACCTTATGTTGAGATTCTCCGCTATTTCAAAAATCTTCAAACATCAAACATTTTTTTTTTTTGTCTCTAAAACAATATCAAATTTAGTTACCTGAATAAGGGGGCACATAAATCTCAAAAACATTTATTTGAGAAGGTTACATCCATGTGGAGCTCTGATAGCTATGTTAGCAAGTGTAGCTCAGAAAGAAAAGCTGCACACTTTGCCTCAATTACTCTCACACCTCCAGGCCCGCCGCCTCTTCCTGTGCAATCTCACCTCCAGATTTCCCTCAATCTCCATTCCCAATACCCATCCAGACCCAGGTCGGTGCACTCACTCCCAATGCTCTCGCTCCCTGGCAGTCATCCAGGTGTGTAAACCAACACACACACACACACACACTAACAGAGATAGTCAAACTCCAGCCAGCTGGGCTAATAAGCTTAGTGGCTCCAGCTCGCACCTTGAACCATGTAATCAGAAAATTGATTCAGTCCCCTAAACAAGATCCAGGGAGGTGATTCTTATTTATTCGCTTGGTTATATATTTAGGAGTGGTTCTTACTCATTCTGTCGTGCATATATTTCTCGAAGACGATGACGAAGATGCGTTGTAGTTCGAGAGAGGACGTGCGAAGGAGGTCTATTACAGACAGACAGACGGATGGATGCAGAATAAAGGATCGATACCACGACTTGGGGATGTTGCTTTTGGTTTGTATCTTCAGTTTCGATGGCGGAAGAGAGTCAGAGAGCAGCAGCGAATATGAAGAAAAGTAAGATTAAGACAGTGGAGATGTAAGAGAGGCCACTCTTTTTTTTTTTTTTCTTGACATATACTGTATGTATAGACCTGAGGTTTTCAAACTGAGGTGCATCTCCACAGAGGTCTGCGAAGGGAGAGACGTGAGGCAAAGATACTGCGGGAGGTAACGGGGACAGGTGCATGCCGGTGTTCTTAAAACAACAGGAAGTTAGTTATTGTAGTTTGGCCCACTGATTTGGCCCTCTTACCAGCAATAGTCAGCAGTTGCTGCTGCGGGGGCTCGTGGAGGCACCGCACGCTTTAACTCCTCGCGGAATTTGAGGGTTTAGTTGGTTACGCTTCAAAAGCTGGACTGCTCCCGATCAAAACCCTCACTGCTTCGTCTCCAATGTCCATTGCAGATAAATGCCCGCTTGGACGCTCCGTAAAACTTGTCGGTGTTGAATAGTAACCAGATAGCCGTCTGTACATCCATGAATGCGTTACAAACAGGAACTGCTAAAGCTCATACTTTTAATTTCCAGGATTGAAGCAACTATCAGATAAGCAGATGGGTTGGAAGTGCTGAATCTTGTATCGTATTCCATTTTGTTGGCCTAAACTTATTGTGTATAAAAAAAACAAACAATAAATGAGTGTTTAAAAAAACAAATCAGCGGCAGCCGAGGCCTTGTGCACAACAAAACTGCCGTCTGGATGTGTAAAGAAGTCGGGGTTTTTTTTTGCAGCTTTCGGTGAAGGCCACTTTACAACACACACACATCAAGCCCACCACACACACACACACACACACAAACAGGGTGCCACTCAGTCATTTTGGTAATTTCATGTTGACCTATTTCACCGCAAGCTGCATTCCTGTGGGTGATTAGCATCGTGCAATTACAGTGTGTGTTGCCATGCATGCCAGTGTGTGTGTG